>NC_056737.1:510201820-510501820 GCF_019279795.1 Protopterus annectens | reverse complement strand
GAGATACAGACTCCAGGTTATAAAAAAGAAACTGATTGCATTGCCACGTATGTTTGCTTAGAAAGAGAGGGATATTTTAATTACGCATCAGGTATGTCAAGACTTACAGTCCAGAATTAGCTTTGATCAAGGACATGAACTTCTTATAGTTCTTTATTTAAACGTCTGCACTGCAATATTCACAACCAGTATAGATAGTAATGTTTGTACTATAAAGACAGAAAGCTCAGTAAGATTAGATAAATATGCAAATTAATCATAAAAATAGTGCATTTGAAGTATGTCATATTAATCTTAGGTTGTTATAAATACCTGAAGTACACATCCTCATGCCATGCTTTTCTTTCACTCTTGAACGCTAACAGCCAGCACCTTAGATCTTTGAGGACTTCATCCTGTCTTATCATGTGATTTTCCAGTGTCACCATCCCCTTTATTTTCCTGTCCCCTTAATGATGTATAGTTGTTGTACCCCAGGTAAAAGGCATACGTATTTTGCAATACTTGTCTAGATACATATCTAATCTTTAGTGCCATTGATCCCACATTATTCATAAACCCAAACTTAGGAAAGCCATGCAGATTAAAAAAAGGCCCCCATCTGAATCATCTACAAAAAGTAATCCATTTTTCCAAAAAAGCATAACAACTGCTGATTTGGAAATGCTTATTCTCATTCTAGCCAATCTACACTCAGCAACAAACTGCTGCAGTGCATGTTGGGGATCAAAGTGACCAAGTGTTACATGCTTGCTTTACAGGAGCCATACTTCCTTTACAATGCATAGAATTTTGACTGCTTATCTTCAGGTTTAATAAAGATGTAAAGTCAACTATTTGAGAAAGTAATCATTTCATTTCTGTTTATAGTCATATAGGTTCATAGGTGTGTACTAGGCTAATGGCCCTGGGGCCTTTACAAGCCTAGCCATAGGATTACCCTGGCATAGTGCCACCCGACCTTAGTTCCCAGTGTCTCTGTCGAGTAGAGCCACTGGTGTTATCCTCGGGGTGAATTTCTACTCATCAAGATTTCTCTTGAAGAGGGTCAGTGAGGTGCTCTGCTTGACATGTATGAGAAATCTATTCCATAGCATGGGCAGTCTCTGGGTTATGAAGCTGTCCCTCCAGCATGTTCTGTTAATTGTGGTAATGAGGTTGAAGTCTCTAGAGCGTGTGGTGTGGAGGGAATGGGATTTCTTTAGATGTAGCATTTCTAACAGAGCTGGGTTAGACATGGCTTTGTAAGTCAAACAGATATCGCCTCTAAGTAGAAGATATGAGACAGAGAATAGTTGGAGTTTTTTGAGTCTGTCCATATAGGACAAGTGTTTAAGGCCTAGGATCCTCTTTGTGAGGTACTTTTGCGACCTCTCCAGTTGTTGCAGGTGTCTAGTGAGGTACATGCCAAATGGGGCATTGTACTCAATGACTGGCCTAATGAGAGAAGAGTAGAGGGAGACAATGACTTCTTTCTTCTGGATGCAAAACCCTTAGTAATGAGATGTGCCACATAGAAGGGCTTTCTGACTGCAGTGGCAATGTGGTGATCAAAAGAGAGGTTGCTGTCAACCTGTGTTCCCAGATCTCTTATAACGTCTTCTGTGTTGAGTGGACTACCATCAATGTGGTAATTCATGGGAACTGGGTTTTTTCCAAAGGGGATGATGACACATTTTTTGGCATTGAGCTTAAGGCCATGGTTCTGACACTGGTCATTGGTCACAGTGAGGCCATTCTGTAGGATGTCAGCATCACTTGGGGAGTTAATAATAGCTCCCAACTTGCAATCCTCTGTGAACTTTGTCTGCCAGAGTCCCTTCGTGTTGGCCTGGACTTCAGAGAAGTGGATACCAAACAGGAGAGGACCCAGGACTGAACTTTGTGGGACTCCACTCATGACTAATCGGCAGTCTGACTTGGAGTCAGCTACACTGAGGGTTCTATCTGTGAGCCAGTTTGTAACCCACCTAGTGATACAGGGGTTGATGTCAATGTTATAGAGGCACCCTTTGTGTTACTATATTTCTGATAAAAACATTGCATTCACACACAGCATGTGCACTGTTGCAGAGGGTGAATGGTAAAACACCATAATCCTACCTATAAAGCAACTGTTGCACCAAATTCTTCTATTGCTGACTACAAATAAGGCCATTTAATGGAATCAAGCACTTTTTCAAAGTAAATAAATTGAGAGTTGATATAGCGTCTAGGACACTTTAAGGCCTTGAAAATGCAACACCATAGTTCCAAAATTGTCTGTGGTACTCCTCTATTTAATGAAACCTGTTTGAGTAGGTAAACCAATATGAGAAAGGATACATTCAAGCTATTTAGCATAATAGTAGCATACATTTTTAATCAGTTCTAAGGACAAGAGATAGGCCTATAATTAGATGGTAATGAAGTGTCTTTACCAAGTTTGGTAACACCATGACTGCAGAAACTCTAGATGTGAGGCTAATCATCCCAAGTGTCTGAAAGGAGTTATACACTGATATCAGTCCTGAAACTAACACATTCTGAAAGTATATATATATATATATATATATATATATATATATATATATAAAATCTATAGATATATAATTATGCATATATATATATATATCTATATATATATATATATATATATATGTATATATATATATATATATATATATATATATATATATGTATATGTAGATATATATATATATATATATATATATATATATATATATATATATATATATATATATATATATATATATATATATATAAATTTTGTCCGTGCCAGGGGGTCATGTCTGTTTTACTCACAGATATAGCTGTTGCTGACCCTTGACTCATTAGCAGCTATGTGTTGTGAAATGTCACACCTCTAGCAGCCTATTTATCCCGGTCAACAAATGTAAAATAAATAAAAAATAAAATAATAAATACTATTATACACATATTGCATCCTGGCATTTTCTGAAAAATAATCTTAAAAAGCGTAGGATAAACAACTGTAAATAGTTTGTGAAAAATAAAATGTATGAAAGCTGTACAAATAATGTTATCAGTAATAGGAATTCTTTACAGTGAAAGCAGTCAGTAGATTCAACAATTTCCATTAATGCTATATTATAATGCACACAAACTCTAAATTATTATTATTTTTTTCTATACGTTCACAAACAGTCATATCTTGGAAAATGTAAAACAGACATATATTGTTAGGACAGTTTTGTTGACTAGACATAAGCTTTCATATGACAACTAAAAATTCCTCTATGAGTGCATTTTTATTGAGATATTTACAGAAATATAAAATGCATTATCAATTGTATAATTATCAATATAAATGTGAAGAAAATGAAAACACTGCCATCTGTGTTAGCATGCCTGGCAGGAGATTTGTGTATATTCTCAGATTAACTTCTATTGTATGCTAGCATATCTAATTGTGAAAATGTAAATAAGTTTTTAAAATGTTGAGTACTTCCCTGTTTATATAAAATGCTTAAAGAATCTGTCAGTGTTTTGATACATTTCTAATTGCACATGTTTGTGAGGGAGATTCTAAAGTACAAACTGTCTGTGGAGAATTAACTGATCAGTAACTGGTTTCATTAGAATGTTCTTGGTTGCTAGGTGATTATTTGAACAGATGATTGACAGGAAAAATAACTTTTTCAAACAGATGATTGTTATTTTTAAAGTAAGACAGTTGAGACTATTAACCTGGACTATAAAAGAGACTGCTGAAGTCAGTTGAAGGGCAGTAAGTTAAGAGTTGCAGCCAGTTACAGTGTTGTGCAGTGGATTCACAAGAAAAAGGACTCAACAAAAACTGTAAGCCTGCATTTGCCTTGCTATTATGTTTAAATTAGATCAGGGACAGTATTTTCCAGTTAGATTGGGAAAGTTTAGTTATTTATGTAGAGTTTTTCTAAGATGATGGACTTCTATCCTAAAGTTTAGTTTTATATTTCTGGTAATTGAATTCTGGTGTTTACTGAAAATTATTGATTTACATTCTTGTAATTATTTTACTTATTATTAAATGATTTTCATTACTTTATATAATGGAGGGACAATCAGTGTGTTCTTTAGATATTAGAGGGTATTTATACCTGTTTGATACTCCTCATATCACCTTGAATGCCTGGCTGCTTCTGGTCATAGCTATCATTTATTTTAATATTTAATTTTTAATAATTGATCACCATTTGAAGGGTGGGTAGACATGTCTGATTCTGGTGGCAGCATTTATCATTTGTATTGGGGAGGGGACACAGCTGGAAATTTGTGTCAGGCTTCCCATAAGTGTTAGAGTGTGTGGGATTTAAATGTATTGTGAGTGTGAGTGAATCAGAGGTCTTAAACTGGAACGCACTACTCTGAAGTGTATGATAAGGGATCACATTTGTGGTGGACAAAGGTATATAGTCCAGTCCGAGTCTATATTATCTAATCGAAGAGGCATTATAGCAAATGCCTCTTCATCGACCCTTAAACAGTGAAGCAGCAGTTATCCAAATGGCCAAATCAGCGATTTTTTTTTCCTAGGGAAAACAAATTGCTTGGCCATCAGAATGAATTTGTCCCTTTCCCCACTATACTGTGATCTCAGAGTTGGTATATTAAGTTAGGGGGGTGTCACATTGGGGGATGTGGGGGGCTAAGTCCCCCACTTTGAGGTGTTCTTAGTGATGTTTCGTTTCTGGCCGGATCAGTGATTTTTTTCCCTAGGAAAATAAATCACTGATTTAGCCATTTGCATAATTGGTGGTTCACTCTTTAGGGGTCAATGAAGAGACATTCGCTGTAATGCCTCTTTGATTAGATAATATAGACCCATCCAGTCCCAGAAAACAGTGTGTGTTCCTGTTGTGCTCTTAAGGGAAATTGTGGAATTTTAGTCTTGAGTGCTCTATGCTCTTATGTTTTCTGTGATGCTCCCACACTGGAGTCATTGGTGAGGCTTGAGGCTCCTTAATTACTGACTGGGTTTTAAGTGGGGGATGTCACATATTGGTGGCAGTCCGGTGGGATAATAACTAGACGTTACATTATTGGTGGCAGCTTAGAGGGATTTTTAATTGGATTTCAGTAGCCTCTGGGTAGTTGTCATTAAAGTATGCACTCTTGACAGCCACAAAATAAACATTCAGAATTTCAATTCACCACAGTTTTATTTATTTATTTATTTTTATTTATTTTTTTTTTGTAGTTAGATTGTTAGGGATAGCATGTCAGCAGAAGATTTTAGCAAGCTAACAAAGATCCAGTTGGCTATAGAGTGTGAAGCCAGAGGATTGATGCATGCCAACCTGACCAAAGAAGCAATGAATTCAGCCTTGGTTGCAGCCACAGCTCAGACCAGGCATTTGGAGGATATCCGGTTTGGTGTGGGTGATGTGAGCCTGCCGAGACAGGACAGTCCACCTTTTCTTCAGAGGACCTGAGAATTCATCTGGAGTTAGAGAGACTGAGGAGAAACTGCACCTGGAGACCCAACATATGGAGGCTGAGGAGAAATAGTGTCAACATGAATTGGAAACCAAACGTCTTAAACTGTAATCAGCAGAGAGGCTGAGGTGTTTAGAAGCCAAGGACAGCAAGAGACAGTGCCAACATGAAATGGAGCTTCAAACCCTTCAAGGCAGTCATGGTGGTCATGGAGAAGGGAATAACTAGACCCCAGAAGCTGTAAAGGTCAGTAAACTTTTTCCTCAGTACAGGGATGGAGATGACTTTGATAGTTTTATTCATATCTTTGAAAGGGTATGTAGACAATATGATGTTGACCATGAGCTCTGGGTTCAGCTCCTGACTCCTTACTCCATGTTAAAGCTGTTCAGGCTGTAATAAAGTTAAATGATGTAGATTGTTTGAATTATGACAAAATGAATTGCTGCTTGCCTGACTGTTTCAAACTTACACCTGAGGCATATAGAAAAAAGTTTTGTGAACATAGACAGAAGGCAGATGAAAGTGTATGTGATTATATTGCTGACTTAAGTACTTACTGTCACAGATGGGTGAGTGGGTGTCAGATCACCACTTTTAAGGGACTGGCAGACCGTTTTGTGTGGGAACAAGCCCTCTGTACTTTGCCTGATGATGATAGCCTGGTTAGTAGACTGTGAGTGCAACTCTGCAGAGGAATTGGGGATAAAAGGGGATCTCTACTTGGCAAGCATAAGAAAGAGATACCCAGTACTGCACATGAACATAAGGGCACCCATGAGGGCAGTCTAGACCAATCCAACAGAGTACACCAGTAATAGGGGAAACTACTAATCCAAGTACATGGTTAGGGATTAGGTGTTTCAAGTGTAACCAGAGGGGACACATAGCAGCCAAATGTCCATCGAGGCCAGGTGAAAAACAGAAGGTGAGGGAGCCAGTAAGTGTGGATGACAAACTGCCAGTGGTAAGTTGTTTTGAAACAACTGAGATGTAAAGTATCACCAAAATGTATATCCTATCTTAGTAGATGGTAAACAGATAACTGCTAACAAGGACACAGCTTCTGATATAACCATTGTGAGGCCTGCAGTTGTTAGGGAAGAGCAGTACTTGCTTGGGTAGTCCACACCAGTCAGAGCATTGGGAGGGACCCCATTCCAAATACCTTTGGCTAGGGTTGGAAGAGGAAGCAAGCAAATAGGTGTGTTTGAGGATATTCCTGCAGATGTCCTGATAGGGAATTACATTAATTATACAGTACCTTGTGTACATGCAGTGACATGCAATCAGACTTGGAGAAAGGCATGTAGTTCCAGTAGTCTGGGAGAGATATAGAAAGATTTCATACCTGAAGCTGGGACTGGCATGGTGGCTGTTTCAGAGAAGGTGCTGTCTGGTAGCAGTAAGTCTGAAATGTGAGCCAGAGTTGGTGGTGGGTACTGATGTTCCCTTGTACATGGTGATTGTGAGGACAGAGGTGAGTGGTGGTACCCAGAGTGACAGTGAGGCACAGCTGTTGGAATTGACTAGGCTTCCTGCAGAAGGGGAGCTGAGGAATGTCATGTAGGTAGAGTTGAAACAGGCTCAACTTAAGGATCCTACATTACAAAGCTTGAGGGAGATAGCTAAGGAGGCACCTGAGGCTCAAGGAAGAGGGGAGTCTGTATACTGGAACAAAGGTTTGTTGTGTAGAGAGTGGACTCCTGGAGGTGGGCTAGAAGGTAAAGTAATACAGCAGTTGGTAGTACCTAGACCTTACCATCTGCCACTTTTAGCCATAGCACATGACGTTTCTTTCTCAGGTCATATGGGCATAAGATGTACTAAGAGACGTATTATGCAAAATTTCTATTGACCTGGGATTGTGAGGGATGTGATAGGATATTGTAGGACATGTGAACAGTGCCAAAAAGATGGAAAGGTAGGGAACAAGGCTAAGACTCCATTAATGCCTTTGCCTATTATCGAAGGGCCATTTCAGAGAGTAGCCTTAGATATTGTAAGACCCCTCAGTGCTCCAAGTTCTACAGGAAAGAAATACATCTTGGTGGTAGTAGACTATGATACTGGATATCCTGAAGTGGTGGCTCTGTCATCTATTGAGGCAGAGAAGATGGTAAATGCTTTGCTAGAAATCTTCAGCAGAGTAGGTTTTCCACAGGAAATACTGACTGGCCAAGGTGCTGACTTCATGTCAGACCTGCTGATTTGTATGTGGAAGCATTGTGGGGTGATATATCTAAAGACCACCCTCTACCATCCCCAGACTAATGGTCTTGTGGAGAGGTTAAGCTCTATACTGACGACTATGATACGGGCATTTTGCAGACCAACATGTTAGGGAGGTCTTGGATAGATTAAATAGGGCAGGATTAAACATTAAACCAAGTAAGTGTCAGGTGGGTATGGCAGAGGTCACTTACTTAGGAAACAGAGTTGGAAGTTTGAAAATTAGGTCAGAACCTGTCAAGGTGGAAACTATTCAAGAGTGGCCAGTTCCTGTTACTAGGAAACTAGTGAGAACATTTCTAGGGACAGTGGAGTACTATAGGAAATTTGTGCCTAATTACAGTACCATAGTGGCATCCCTTACTGACCTAACTAGGAAGACTATACCAGACAAGGTAGTGTAGACCACAGATTGTGAACAGGCATTCCATATACTTAAGGGGATTTTGAGAGGACCCCCTGTGTTACCCAGCCTGGATTACAATAAAGAATTCATTGTATAGGTGGATGCTTCAAATTATGGGGTGGGGGCTGTACTTAGCCAAGTTTCCACAGAAGGAGAAGAGCACCCAGTGGTATACCTGAGCCATAGACTCCAACCTAGATAAGAGTGTTATGCAGCCATGGAGAAAGAGTGTTTGGCCATAGTGTGGGTATTGCAAAAGCTGCAGCCCTATCTTTATAGGAGAAAATTCATTCCACTCACAGATCATAACCCTTTAACATGGATTAATAGGGTCAGTAAGCAAAATGCCATGTTACTGAGGTGGAGTCTTGAATTGCAAGCATATGATATAACCATATAACATCGCAGTGGGGTTAGTAATGCCAATCCAGGTAGATTGTCCAGGAGTGGAATGGGTTAATATTCCCAGGTAGACCCATTTTTATCAAGCTTCAGTTTTCAAGGGTCAGTTGAAAATCGTGCTTGAGTCATAAGGGGGAGATGTGAAAAAAATGAAAACACTGCCATCAGTGTTATCATGTCTGGCAGGAGATTTGTGTATATTCTCAGATTAACTTGTATTGTATGTCAGCATGTCTAATTGTGAAAATGTAAATATGTTTTTAAAATGTTGAGTATTTCCCTGTTTATACAAAATGTTTAAAGAATCCTTCAGTGTTTTGATACATTTCTAATTGCACATGTTTGTGAGGGAGATTCTAAAGTTCAGACTGTCTGTGGAGAATCAGCTGATCAGCAGGTGATGTCATTAGAATGTTCCTTGTTGCTAGGTGATTATTTTAACAGATGATTGACAGGAACAAGAACTTTTCCAAACAGCTGATTGTTATTTTTAAAATAAGACAGTTGCGACTGTTAACCTGGACTATAAAGGAGACTGCTGAAGTCAGTTGAAGGGCAGTTAGTTAAGAGTTACAGTCAGTTATAGTGCTGTGCAGTGGATACCCAAGAAAAAGGACTCACCAAAACTGCCTGCCTTTACCTTCCTGATATGTTTTATGTTATATCAGGGACAGTATTTCTAGTTAGATTAGGAAAGTTTAGTTAAGTTTTTCTTTTTTTTTCAATAATAAATCTTTATTCTTTTCCAGTTGTTAATACAATACTACAACATATGTACATTATATACATGAATGCTTCCAACAGTTGCATAAGATCATTATACATTAAGATAAAATTCTAAAAGGGTATTAAAAAAAAAAAATCTAGTATCAATATAAGGCTTATCTATACTAACCTCCATATTAAGTATGTACTTCCCGGGGAAAAGTGGATTAGAACATTAAGCTAACACAATGTTAATGATTTGCTCCCATATTTTTGTATTATTTATATTTTTCTTATGATCTTTAATTACTAATTTATGTGCTAAAAAATGTTTTATCGCTACACTTTTAAAGTTTTCCCATGAAGTCTGAGATGGATTCAGCCAATTTGTAGCTATATAAAGCTTAATTAACAAGAAAATATTTATGAGTATGATCATTTGGGAACTGTCCAAGTTATTCGGAGGAATATGAAGGATTATAAACTCCCAAGAAAGTGTGGACTGTTGATAACCCATTTTTTGTAATTGAATTTTTAAAGAATTCCAAAGTTTGAATATACATTTACAGCTCCAGAACATGTGTAAAAGGTCAGCCGTTTGATCGATACAATATGGACATTTAGGTGAATTTTTAGAGTTGAATTTATGCAGACTGAGACGAGTGTAATAAGCATTATTAAATATCATCAGCTGAGTAAATAATAGCTTTTGAAGAGATACTGACTTTAAGGTTAAATTAATTGCTTTCAATATTTTATTATCATCAATCGGTAATAATTTATCCTTCCAGTATTTGGATAAGAGTATTTGGTTATTATATTTCACGTCTTTTATCAAATTATATGAAGCCGTTATATATTTGAAGTCCTGCATAAGAGTTTGCCATAAGGTTAAACAAATGGTTAAGTCTTCTTCTTTAATTTTGAAATTACTAAAATAACTTATTGAAAGATCCTTTAATTGTCTCATTATAATTAAATTTGAGTTAGGAAGGCTCATCTCTCTTAACATGTCGTGTATTGAGATACCAAGAAAAGGATATAAATCAAGTATGGTTAGATCAATTATAAGTGGGAATTTTTTAAGATCTATCAATTGATTACCGATTTTCAAATTTGGGTTCTTGTGAAATGGTTGAAAAGTCATCATATACTGTAAGAGATTTAGTGATTTAAACAGGTTTTGTATTGATATTATATATAATCTAATATGTTCCATCAAAGCGTACATTTTAAAGGTATCTTTATTTTAAAAAGGTAATGCCTTAAAATTAATACTCAATCTAACAGCATGTTTGTAATTCAGAATCAACCACTTGGGTGACCATTTAGTACTGGACATGTCAAAGTTAACCACTCTTAGAATTCTATTAGCATTTATTATTAAATAATATGCTTCAAAATTCGGTAAGTCTAAACCACCCTTATTTTTCGGAGTCATCAGTTTATCATAAGATATTCTAGTTTTTCTAGGTTCCCATACAAATCTACCTAATTCCGTATGAAGTTGTTTAAAGAATTTCCTAGAAATTGAGACTTGAGTAGCTCGAAAAATATATAATATTCTGGGGAGTACATTCATTTTAATAATTGAAGCCTTTGCCATTATTGGTAATTTCAGATTATTCCATCTTTTTAAATCAGACAATATATGATCCCAAATTAGCTTAACATTGTTCACATAAAAGTCTCTATTATCTGTTGAGAAAACAATACCCAAATATTTTATTTTTTTCTTCGGATTTTAACTGACCTACCAATGGTAAAAACGGAAAGGGTGTAGGCGTCTTTAAAGGAAATAAATTGTTTTTTTTTTTTAATTTATTTTGTAATTAGATATTTCTGCAAAATCTTCCACTGCTTTTAATATTTTTTTGGTATCTGAAACAGGTGTCGTACAGTAAATATTAAGATCATCAGCAAAAGCAGCCATGGATATTTTCGTACCATATATTATTGGAGCATTATGATAAATATTTTGCTAAATATGTAGAAATAGTGGTTCTAAGTATAAATTGAATAATATAGGAGATAGAGGACATCCTTGACAGGTACCATTCTTAATTTGTATTCTTTTTGAGAAATTTTTATTAATGTATAAAGTTGTATAGGGATTATTATATAACTTTTTTAATATTAAAATAAAGTCTTGGGTTATATTGAAATATGATAAAATATCAAACAAAAATTTTAAATTAACTCTATCGAAAGCTTTTTGAGCATCAATTATGAGTGTGTAAACATTAAGATTTCTATGAGTGGCATAAGCAATTAGTGTATGAAGTGATAACGTATTATCAGTAGTTTGTCTGCCATTTATAAAACCAGCTTGTTCATCAGATATTATTAGGTTTATTACCTTCTTCAATCTATTAGCTAAAATAGATGTCATAATTTTCATGTCTATATTTAAAAGTGAAATGGGTCTATAGTTATCCGGATTTTGAAGATCTGCATTCTCTTTAGGTATAAGAATTGTTTTCGAAGCATTAAATTGCGGATCATTAATTTTATTATTAATTATATAGTTAAATACATGTGGAAGTATTTTACCCAATATATCACAAAAAGTTTTGTAAAATTCAGTAGTCAAACCATCAGGTCCTGGAGCTTTATGTGGCTTCAAATTATTAATTGTATCTGTTATCTCCTCAGAGGAAATTGGTTTGATTAAACTCTCATGAGACTCATCACCAATTTTCGGAAAGATAATCTTCTGCAGAAAATCGTTATTACTCTTATTTATAAGTAATTCCTGATGCTCGCCATAGATTTGAGAGAATATTAATTCAAAGGTATTCATAATGTCTTCAGTATTGGTATATCTTTTATTATTAAACTGTATTTCAGAAATTTGAGACGGTATTTTCGATTGATTAATGATACGAGCTAGTGCTTTTGATGGGGTCTGAATATGATTAGCATATTTTACCAGTATTTTCTGTTCATAAAATGACAATTTACTATTTTGTAGTAAAAAAAAGATCTTTTTGACATTTTAATAACTCCGTTTCAGTTTGTTTACTATAGTTCCCAATTAAATCCTGATCTAGTAACTTAATTTTAGTTTCCAATTCTTGTATGTCTTTAGTTTGTATTTTCTTATAATAAGTAGCCTTTTGAAGAAAGATTCCTCTTATTTGTGCTTTGGTCGTTGCCCATTCTATATCAGATGGATGCCGGTGTTTAGAGAGATTAACTAGTAGATGATTAAAGGTCTCTTGAACTTCTTTAGTTATATCTTCTTTATTTAATAAATACGGATTTAGAGACCAATTATAACCTCTATGACGCATACTATTTCTAGTGTCCTTGTTAAAAATTAATGTGATTCTAGAATGATCCGATAAGTGTCGAGCTTGTATCGATACACAGGGATCTAAAGTAATTAGTACGTCTGAAATTAGGAAAAAATCAATCCTAGACCACATTTTATGACAACTTGAATAAAATGTAAAGTTATTTGAATTTATTTGATTATTTGTGTATTTAAATGGGTCATATAATTTAAAATCTGTTTTAAGTTCCTTTAATGCTATCACTGCTTGATTATTAAAGGACCTGTGTGAACTTGATTTATCTAATTTGGCATCTTGATATGTATTCCAATCACCTCCTATTATTATATAACAATTATTAAATTGATTCAGGATAAAATAAAGTGATGCTATAAAAAGTTGTTGATTGGTACATGGGGCATATATATTAAGAAGTACCACCGGTTTATCATAAAGTGTAGATGAAAGAATCACATAACACCATCTTCACTCTTTGTCTATTTTAAAATCTAGAATTTTCTCTTGATACTGATTTTTAATAATAATAGCCACTCCTGCACTATTAGTTGCCCCTTCTGAAGCTACCACCTCTCTAATCCATTTCTTATCCTTAAGGACAGCCCCATTGGTCATTGGTCAAGTGGGTTTCTTGTAATAAAATAAAATATGCCTTTGACTGGAGAAATAAATGAAGAAATAATTTCCTTTTTTCAAGTTCTGGAGCCCTTTAGTATTCCATGAGTCTATTATCCACATACTAAGATCTTTAATTCGTTTAAGGATATTTTAAAATTGAGAAACAGTACTAAATTTGAGTATAATAGCACAATATATATTGCCTGGAAGCAATCTTGACATCCCATTCCTAACCAGTGCCTATCCACTATTCCCCTGGACCAGGACATACATAGGTTTTTTACACTGTTAAAACTTTTATGGGTAAATAACCTTACTAAACATCTATTCTTTATCTTACAAAATATAACATCAAAAACATGCAAAAAACCTATAAAAGCTACATCTAACTCTACAAAGCCTAACCAAAACATTCCCTAATAAACACTGATGAATATCCACAGCTCCTGAACACACTATTTAGTTAAACCTATCAATTAAATGGTCTTCATTACACTTATAGTTACTATCATACCTCTCTAATAGTTCACATATATTATTACTTATACTAATTAGTTGTATCTTATTAAGTTATCTAACAACCATATTTAAATCTAAAATAATCAAGTATGTGTGTGACACTACCCCTATCAAACAATAACATTATTAAATTAAAGATAATTCAGCATATGTATTGTTAGTTAGAAGAGAGAAAAAGAACTACAGAGAAAGCAAATGTTTAACATTTAAGTATAATATTAAATCAGACTTTATTTATATAGTCTAAATTATCTAGAATTGTAATGTCAGCAAATAAGGTGAATAAAAATAGGACTCTAACTTAACTTTACTGGGTAATATAGTTAAATTTATGAAATGATGACTGAGTAACACAGTCCTCAAAACAGTCAGAACCACATGCCAGTATATAAACAAGATAACCATCACATTCCTAGAGAGCCCACAATATAATGTCTCATGGTCTCTTTATCTACTAATTATCCCAACACTAAATCCCCTTATTATCTAAACATTTGCAGTATTAAAACACATCAGTAATACAGGAAAAACAAATAATAAAATATACTACAAGGTTATTAACACATCAACATTCAGCATAACATACCTAAGGAAAAAGAATAACTATGGTAAAGCTATAATACATCTAAGCAATCAGTTAAATAACACATTTTAAGCCAGTACATTATTAATTCAATTGTAATCATACCTGAATGAATTCACAGTTCCCTTTAAACCAGTAAAACATGTTACATACTTTAAATGTCCACGAATGCTCGTTTTACAGTCCAAATAGCTTTCGTTTCCTCAACAGAGATCTTCCTACTTCCTGAGCTTGTAATCCTGTCTTTGAGCTCGCGACGGGGGAACCATCAAACGGACGGACTTCCGGATGCGCCACCTCGAAAGCGGACCCTCAGCAGCACCCAAAGGACTTCCTGTTGCTTTGCGAAGGGGCTCAGTTTGTAGGAGCCATAAAAGTTCAGAAAAATCTTCGTGGATGAGCTGGAGCTGTAAAAAGAAACTAAGTAAACATTTACCAAGGGGCCTGGTGAAGAAAAGAGAACAAACAAAGGATTTTAAAGCCTAGAGACGTAGTAAGAATGGAATCCCAGCATCCACATTGCTGCAAATGGACTGGATGGCCAGATCAAGCTTCCGAAGCTGGAAGGGACTTAAAAATCTTCAAAAAGGTAACTTTTGCTTCTTTTTTTGTAGATATGGAGTATTTGGAGCCATCGACTGTAAAAATTAATGTGTTAGGGTATTTCATTTGAAATTTGATATTCTTTTCAATGAGGAACTTACAGTATGGAGATAATGCTTGTCTAGCTTGCCTTATTTGCAATGGTAAATCCTGGGCCATAGAAACTCTATTATTCTGCCACATAATATAACCTCCATTTTTTTTAACAGTTAAAATTATTTTGTTTACGTCCTGGTAGTTGAGTATTTTGACGTATACTGGTCTAGGTATGTTTGAGGCTTGTGCTTCTCTGAGAGCTCTATGAGCTCTTTCTATAACTATTTGTTTAGCTATGTCAGAGTCATTGAACAATATTTCAAGTATTTGTGTAATGGTAGAAGTTAAATCATTGTATTGGATAGATTCTGGAATTCCTCTGATAATTATATTGTTCCTTCTGGATCGTGCCTCCAAATCCAGAATTTTATTTTGCATAGACTGAATATCCAGGTCATGAATGTCTGTTTTTTTTTGCAAGCAATGTTATTCTGGCCTCATTTTCAGATATTCTGGCTTCTGATTTATCCATCCTGGTTTGATAGTTCTTTCAAAGCTTCTTGGATGGGTAACAAAGCAGTTTTAATATCTTCCATATTAGCCAGTTGATCCGGTTTATTTTTCATTCCAGCTTTTGAAAGTTCCTGCTGTTTTGTAATCTTCTGCCTTTTTGTTGTTAAATCTTTTTCTGGTGACTGAAGTTCTGATAATTTGTTTTTTGTTGTTGTTGTTTCCATACTTTTGTCTTCTTTTGACATTGTGGAGCAAAGCAGATTAGTTAAGTTTTTCTAAGATGATGGACTTCTATCCTACAGTTTAATTTTATATTTGTAGTGACTGAATTCTGGTGTTTATTGAAAATTATTGATTTACATTATTGTAATCATTTTACTTATTATTAAATGTTTTCATTACTTTACATTGTAGCTGTACAATCAGTGTGTTCTTTAGAGATTAGAGAGTGTTTATACCTGTTTGATAGTCCCCAGGTAATCTCAAATGCCTGGCTGATTCTAGTCATAGCTATTATTTATTTTGATATTTAATTTTTAATACTTGATCTCCCTTTGAAGGGCGGGTAGACCTGTCTGACTCTGGTAGCAGCGTTTATCATTTGTATTGGGGAGGGGACACAGCTGGAAATATATGTCAGGCTTCCCATAAGTGATATAGTGTGTGAGATTTAAATTTATTTGAATGTGAGTGAGTCAGAGGTCTTACACTGGAACACATTGCTCTGAAGTGTATGATAAGAGATTACATTTGGGGTGGACAGATGTATATAGTCCAGTCCCAGGAAAAAGAATGTGTTCCTGTTGTGCTCTTAAGGGAACACTGGAGTCAGTGGTAAGGACTGAGGCTCCTTAATTACTGACACAGGTTTTAAGTGGGGGACATCACATATTGGTGGCAGTCCGGTGGGATATTAACCAGACTTCACAATATGTAACACTAGATATTGCTCATGATGTGCAACTTACAGTGCAAATTTCAAAGAAAGTTTTCAACAGCATGTGAGGTTTCACCTGATGTCATGTGCAGTTTATAAGTCACTTGTCTTTTGAAATATTAAGTGCATATAGATAAATAATTTATTTTCATAATTACTAACAAATGCCTAGCAATATCTTAGGTACAGTGTGATGTAAATTAATTTTCCTGTCTTTCACTATGGCATATCATGCCATGCCCCTCAATGTCATGCAGGGGTCTCAGATATGAAAATATGAACATAAATATGAAAATATGAATAATAAGTGACAAAACCATGATTATTTTTTGCTGCAGGAAATTCTAGATTAGCAAACTTAGTGTCATTCTGTTACTAACTCCCCAGACTTTCTAATAAATCTTATAATTAGCTAATAAGTCACTTACTTAAAGAAGTGAGACCCAAAAAAGGTCTGTACACCATAAGGAGCTGTGGGTATGAATTGAAGCTGTGCAAAAAGGGTGCTGTAGGCTTGAATGTGTTAAAGTAGGGGTCATCAACATCTCCTTATATGGGGCAGAGATCTGAGAGAACACAATCTTTCAAAGAAATGAAAGAGTGACATCAGGTGCTAGTTTAGCAGAATCAATATATACAGCCTTGAAAAATTCCTGGAAGGCCAAATTTATATCTTTAACTTCAAAAGTAAGAGGCTCTAAGGGGCTATTCTTAACTCCTGGAATAAGAGTAATTTTTTTTTTCAAAATTTGATCCTGTAAGCTAATAGTTTCCCCAGGCATATTACCCATTGCTCAGTCTTCAGCAGTAGCTGAGATTTTTCTTTTAAGACTAGAATAAGTTGTTGGAGTTAGAGCTTATAATCCTGAATTATGGACTAGTTATAAAATGTAGAGGCTTTACAATGCAGCCATTTATCCTTAACCATCTTTTAAGATGCACAATATTGTTCTTTATAGAATGCATCTTACAAGACTTTGCCCATGAGTAAAAACCTTTAACTTCCAACTTCACAGTCTCCCACCATACCTTGTTAGCCATACTAGATGGTGGGTTCAAAGATAGAAATCATTTAAGCTTAGAACCCATACAATCAAGTACAAAATTATTTTTAAGAATAAGGGGATCCATGCACCATGTTAGACTGAGGGAGTAATCTTAATGAGATGGCTTCATGGTTAGGAGCTGGGAGAATATTAGAGTCAATCTGACAAAACTGGTAGAAATCAGAAAATAATCATTCATACTGTCGGATGTCCTTGAGAGAGAGAGATACAGAGAGAGAGATCAATGTGAAAGCCTCCTCTGTAGAATTTAATATTCTCCAGATATCCTTCATCCCCATGTGATTACAAAACTTTAATGAGGATTCTCTAGGCCTTCATATGCATTTTACTACGGGCTTATGTCTATGCCTTATTGAGTTAAGGGTAACATTAAAATCACCAGCAAGTATTACTTTACATGTCTCATCACTCACTGAATAAACTAAACTAAATATCTCAGTAAAGAAAGCTGGATCTTCTTTATTAGAGTCATAGATTGACCCCAAAATCCAAATGCTGCCCTGTACAGAAAACTCACCTTCCATCTGTATCTGTTATACTTTTCCTCACTTTCCAAGAAAGTGTCACTTAACCGCCACCATAATCCCTTCCCCCCAGTTAGAAGATGGGGGCTAAATGAGTTCTCTATCTCAAAGGGAGTGGCAAACTTTAAACTTGCTGTCTTACAATACTGCACATACAAAATATCACAACTTTGTTTCTTAAACCATGATTTAAGAAGCATCCTTTTTCATGGGGAAGTTAGTACCCCAGTGTTTAAAGAAAGACAATGCAACAAATCAAAGAACCCTCAATATAGTAATGAAAATAGGTATTTAAAGGAGATGAAAAACAGGAAAACATTCTAAGCACTAATAAAGTCAACTAATAGTCCTGTGGTGTATGTCCATGAATGGAGAAAATTTTCCACATCCACATTTATTGCACTTTATCTGTGTAGAGCCCTATAGCATGGAGAAAGAGCGTCCAGTCACTAGACTTCAACAATAAAGTTCACACAGAAAAAAATTCTAGAGAGCACAATCCAGCACAGAAGAAGTAACCAAAAAATGCTCTTCCAAAGGAGTCAAGAGGATGATTTGTTTTTCATAGACATTTTCCCCAACCTTTAAGTAACTTTTTTGGAATCAATACATTTGTCCATAGAAGATTTAGCATCCAGAAAGGAAAAATGAAGATTTAGACTTAGATGCTTTTTCACCTTTGCTTTGCTTTTATGGGGACATGGGGTAATCCAAAGAAGTAACAGACACTGATTGTGGGAAAAAATTGGAAGAGGTTTTCATGGCTTCTGAATAACTGTCAGGGCCCCCATTTCTGTAGTCATTCAGGGCTGTCTAAATCCTTAACAGGGAGATTGTATGGAAGTGTAGAGTTAATGTCATTAGATGCAGGCTGTTGAGTGAGAAATTATACATATTTCCCAGGTGCAGTGCTTTTTTATTCATTCTTGTTGGTGGAAAGCTGTTAACCCAGCTTCAGTGGTGTGCAAATTAGATGCAAAATAGGTATTCTCCACCTTTGATTGTGTCATCTTAGCCTGTAAAAAAAAGTAAGTGCTGAATCAGGGTCTTTAAACAATTTAGCTTGATTATCCCATTTCACACACGGTATTGCTGGATAACATAAAACAGCTGGGATGCCATTTTTATAACATAACTCTCACACAGATGCAAAGGCCCTTCTTCCCCTTAAGGTTTCCATAGAAAAGTCCTGGTACAAACAATTTTTCTGTAAACACATGGAGAGGGCCTTCCCTTCCTTGATGACTGCCAAGATTAATTTATTTTCACTTCGTACAAAAGGCGGACTATAACCTCCTATGGAGCACTGTCGAGATTCGGTATAGGCCAAAGCACTCTATGTCCTCCTTTGATAAATATTGGGTTTGCAGGTGGTAAGTTAAGTACAATTGTTAGGTGCGCTTCTAAAAAAGTAGTCAGATTTCCCTTTTCCATTCCCTTCTTCCAGGCCAATAAATATTAAATTATGTCTATCGGAGCAGTCCTCCAGCATAATAATCTGCTCCTTAAAGAATGGATATGCATGCAATTAGAGTTCATTGCATCTGTCCATTCCTGCACACAGGTAACCCGCATATTCACTGCTGTCTCCAAAAAGTCCACTTTGGCAGAGCATACCTCCATGGCCTATTGAATTTCACAATTTTCAGCCTTAATAGCAGAGGCATCTTCTAAAACTTGTGCGACAAGTTGTATGAGCTTATCCAATCTTGTCACAATGTTGATAGTGTCCAGAGTAAAAGCAGTCTCCAGTATTTGTTTTGGTGGAATTTCATGTGATGCCAGATCATACATGATGCCCATCTCAGCAATAAAGTGATACCTTGGGCAGCAATAAAGTGCCGCCAAATAAGTTAACTACAACATGAAGACAAAGGATAAAACTGGGTGGGGAAATATGGTTAAAACCAGATTCTAATGGATAGAGCAGCAATAAATCAATGTTCACACTATAATGGTCTAGCCATGCATGCTGTAGCAATATTAATTATGGATATTCTGTTAAATTAAGTGAAAAAACAAAACTTTAGTCTTAAGACAGACCAAAGAAGGGCCAAAATTTAGTACAGGTAGACTAGTGATGAGAGCCAAGACAGTAGCATGAAAAACTGAGGTCAAAAATTAGTGTTTGAAGTCTGTGCAAAGTGCCATAAATAAATATAATTCAGTAATTCAGTACCTTAGAACATAACTGTAAGTACTTGTGTGATGGAACAGAAAATAAAGATAGGTGCAAAAATAATTCCTGTAATGAATAGTCTCATAAAAGTTAATTTAGCAGATGTAGCAAGCAGATGTTCCAGAATAAAGCAGTGACAGATAAATGCTACAGAATGAACAATGAGGACAGATTGTACAATCTGCCAATGACAGCGAGAGAGGAGAAAGAACCCTGAGAACTTGTATATTTGAAAATCCCAGGTACATAAGTCAACTTGTTAATCAGCTGGCTAGAAAATCATATGCAGAGTCACTATTTGATAGTTTTCAAAATGGAATTTTATTTTCATGGAATGAAATCTGAGAATTCTATCCATGATTTTTAATTGCAATTTCCAGGCATTACCATGATTGCATGACATTTTAATGCATCTTCTATACAAATTATGAATGTGCAGCATTAAAACAGACTTCAAGTGCAGAACACTCAGTAAAACAAACTGAAGCATTCCAAGTAGCAACTATGAAAAGGAATACAGCTTCTGGTGAATAAATGCTCTGACTAAAAATGCTAAATGCCATGAAAATCCCATGTGTTTCCAAGGCTCATTTAATATTTATGGTTTTCTGGTATTTCTGGAAAAATGAACATTCAAATCTTTGATCATATGAAAAATCAAAATACAAGAGGTTTTACATTACCTTTAACTGGTGATGACAAATTACTAAAATTAGCTGATCAGCAATAGATCAGACTTGGCAGATGCCTGCTGCAGTTCCACATTCAACAAAAAATAAGAGACTGCTGCAGACTCCGTAGGATAGTGTTTGCAGGCTATAATGACCGCCATCTGAGGTGCTCATTCCCGTACTGTAGAAAATCATTCTCAGTCTGAAGAAAACAAAGACTAAATGTGGTTGTACACATTATCACAAAGCATTGCTTGCTCTAAATGATAAGTAAATATAGGTAGGAAGGGTAAACAAATAGGGTAGCCAGCAAAATTAAACCAAGCAGCCATATAGCGTATATTGTTATACTTACATAGCTTAATACAAGTGCTACAGTATATTTAGAACTAAAAGAAGAGTATCCATATTGTTTAATGTGTTGCATTAAAGCAGATTTAAATAAAATATAAGACATATTATACAATGGCCATACAATAAATTGTCAAAAGGTGGTGCTCTGAGCCAAGATTAATGCATGTCAACATTAAAATGGGGCAGTATTAAAAACAGTGAAACTATTCCACTGAATGATTAAAAAAGCAAGGCAAGCATGTATCGACACTGTGCTAAACAAGGCTTCAAAGTGCCTTTCTGAATCTGCATGCCTGCATGTCATTAGTACAACAGAAGAGAATACAACATATTGCAATATTCTCATATAATATTCAAGCCTAAATATATAGTTCATGAACGTAGGATCTGATTCAGGAAGAATGGTGAGGATTTGCAACTATTGTTGAAATTGGTCAACACAGTGAACCAAGTGTTAAAATATGGTGAACAACCATGCAGTGTAAGTAACACATTGAAGAAGTAGTCCACTAAGCAATGGCAAAGATATAGTGAAAAAAGCAATATCATGCATAACCTACCTGAAAACAAAAGCTAGCTTATCCAAAGTAGGAAAATACAGACAGAATTAAATATGGGACACATCAAATGCAATGAACTATGAGCAGTAGTTTGTGAATAAGCATTTATTTATTTATTTGTTTATTTATTTATTTTTTGCATTTGTTTACCGGGAAAGTCCACTGGGCCAGAAATTAGCCCATTTTCAGTGGAGGCCTGGGGAGAAAAGCTTCACATGTAATTACATACAAAGAAAAGTTATGCACAATCCATACAGAGTATATACGGTAGAGGTAGTACATTAAATAAAGTAATAACTGCATGCAATAATTTGGTAATAACATTACATATATTGATAATAACAGTGAAGAATTGTTTAAAATCATGGTACTAGTATAGGAATAAAAGTTTTAGATAATAGGTAAGATTATTAGCAGAGAGAGGTAATTAGCTTAAAGGGAAAAGAAGGAGGCAGAGGGGTTAAAGTAGGGATAGCACAGGCTAAAGTGACAGCAGAAGGAGTTGATGTGATAGACAGAGGTGGAACATAGACTAGTTGTAGAGTGAAGAGGAGTAGGATCTTGGGAGGAGGTCAGGTTTTGGGGTTGTAATTAGGGGTACAGGTGCATATCCAATTTGAGGAGAGATGAAGTTTAAGAGATTTTTTAAAAGCAGTGGGATTACTGATAGTTCTGAGTGAAGGAGAGAGATTATTCCATAGCTTGGAGACAGTAAAAGAATACAGCATTTGGCCGGCTGAGAGCTTAGGTTTATCAGTGTTTAATAGCATTTTGTTTTCTGACCTTAGGTGTCGATTAGGATGGTATATTGTCAGAATATGACTGAGTGATGGGCAGGCTGCTGGGTAATAAATAAGTTTATGGGCAGTAGTTAGTTGAAGGCATATGAGGTGATGGAGGAATTCGAGCCAATATAGTTGATGTAGTATGGAACAGTGGTGGGTGGAGAATTTGGCATTTGTAGCAAATATGGCAACTTTGTTCTAGCATGAAGTGAGTTTAGTTTTCAGAGAAGACTGACTATTGGTGAGGATGGGGGCGCCATATAAGAGAGATGGAAGCAGGAGTGATGAGGCAAGAGCCTTTTTTGCAGAGAAGCTAAGAATGTAGTTATGCCTATAAAGGGCTCCTAGTTTTTGGTAGGGTATTTTGATGTTGTTATGGATATGAAGGTCAAATGTTAGGTTGTCGTCAATGATGACACCGAGTAATTTGGTATTGGGAACAACTTCAATTACAGTATTATTTTTGGGAATGAGCAGGGAATTCAGACTTGTCAACTGGACTGGATTTTTGGGGGGTAAATATTAAGAGTTTAGTTTTATTGGGGTTAAGGGTGAGATGGTTCTCTAACATCCAGGATTCAGTTGAGGTGAATGCTTTTTGAGTAAATTGCTGTAGTACAGAGGCAGATTTAGAAGAGCAGATAATAGTAGAATCATCTGCATATTGGATTATAATACTGTGGATAACAGATTTGTGGAACTCATTGATGAATATGTTAAATAAAAGGGGACCAAGTATGGAACCTTGGGATACCCCGGTATTGGTTATGGTAAAAGGCGAGGAGCAGTGCTGCCAAATAGTAGCTTGTTGCCTATTTTTGAGATAGTTAGAAAGCCAATGACGGGTGGAGGGAGAGGTGCCAAAGTTTGAGAGTTTTGTAAGCAGAAGGGAATGGGAAACTGTGCTGAATGCTTTTGATAGATTGAGAAAGAGTGCGGAGACTATGGATCCATCATCTCTATTAACTGTGTCCAGGAAGGAAATGAGGGCAGTGTTAGTGCTATATCCTGGCCTAAAGCCATGCTGAGTGGAGGAAAGGAGGTTGCGTTTAACCATGTGACTAAGGATCTGACTGTGAATGCACTTCTCAAGTATTTTTGAGATGGGAAGAGAATGGCAATAGGCCAGAAGTTAGAGATGTCAGAGTTATTGCCACCTTTGTGAAGTGAGAGAACATATGCCTTTTTCCAGATATCAGGTATACATGATTCCTGAATGGACCTATTGAGGAGAATGTTGATCGGATAAGCTACGGAGGTGGCTGATAGTTGTAAGAGTTCTGCTGGCAGGTTATCTGGGGCATTGGTGCATGGTTTTAGTTTAGGAAGGAGTTTTTGTATGGTAGTGGCAGGTATGGGAGAGAGTGAGAAAGTAGGTAATGTAGTAGTTGGGGTATGTAGTATTGTATGGTTTGGTTGGTCTGTGCTGATGGGTTGGAAGGTGGTAGTAAGTTTAGCAATAGTGTTGATGAAATAAGAGTTAAAGAGAGAGGCTAACTCACAGAGTGTTTTTTCTGGATTTGGCCATGGATTATGGGTAGTCCCAGGATGGAGTAAGGAGTTGATAGCTCCCCATAATTTCTTGGGGTTGTAATTATGTTGGTTTTGGAGGGTTTGAAAGTATTCTTTTTTGTTTTTAAGTACTAATCATTTGGCCTGATTGCAAAGTTGTTTATATTGCATGAGGTTGGGAGGAGTTTTGTTTTTTAGCCAAACTTTCCAGGCTTTATCTCCAGAGAACATAATTTGCATTGTTGACTTGGCAAGCCACTTACCATGTTTTGCCTTGTCTTTTTTTAGCTGGAGAGGGGCAAGTTTATTTAGGACACTAAGAAATGTGGAATTGAAGAATTCCACAGCTTCATTAAGAGGGAGAGATTCTAGTCGATTCCTGTTAGTATTGTGCATTTATTAATGTAATCATCAGAATCCCAAAGCTACTCCCATTGAAACACTAACCCACAGATAAAATAAACAGGAAACAAAATTCAAATAGGGAATATAGGCTTGTGCATAAAAAATAAATAGAGGCAGTCTCTGCATACCTGAGTAATAATGCGTGCAAAGTGACATTTCTCATAACAAGTGGGCAATGCTACATAGTTCAAGACACAAATAATTTTAAAATAATATATCAAGATGTGGGAAACCAAGAAACTTCACCAGAATTTAAAGGTGCCTAATAATGTAGGGTGAGGTGAGCCATCTAACATATACATGGAATGCACCACCATCCTAGGAACAGAAATGGCAAGAAAACAGAAAAGGGATAGGTGGACAGGATAAAACAAATGGAAGAAATGACAGGAAGGTCAGAAGGGTTTCATAGAAACATTAAATGCTTTGGGGGGAATAGGGTCCCTTTTTTGTCGGAGAGAAAAATGTTTAGAATGGCTAGGTGGATAGGGGAAGGCAAAAGAAAAGGACCATTTATTTAATAGGACATGTGACAGGGCAATGCCAAGGGAACACTCTATACAGAGATAGGGTCCATACAGGAAGACAACATGCAGACAAACAGTGTAACAGCAACTCAAACAAAAGTGGTGATGGTCCATTTTTGTTCACGCATGATGTGCAAGTTGTGTAGAAAATCAATTAATGGCATTGACAATTAAGCAGTGCTTTGTTCAGTACAAGGAGCATGGAAGGGTGACAGACACTGCTCAGGAAAGCATGAAGGACAGCCATGCAGGAAAATGCACATGCCATAGGGGTGTATGCAGGGGAACACTAGCAAAGTTGCCACAGGATGGACAATACAGACAACAGTAGCAAGGACATGTATTTTAGATGACAGCAGAAATTCTAGGTAGGAATGAAAGGAATGAAGCACATGCAGATTACCACAAATATAGGGAATGTAACATGCAAAGATATAACTGGTGACACACCTGTGAAGCTGATATGAAAGAAAGGCCTATGGTGATGCACCACGGGTGCTGTACATTGGTATTCAGGGCAGGGGAAGTGCACATAGGAACATATGCATGTGCATGTGATTGAGCAGCTGTTGGTGTACACCACCATTAATACATGTTACACAGATGGAGATACAGTATATTGAAAGACATGTCCCAAGTGCTGCACATCAATATGACATCACAGGCATGATGCACAGTCACTGCATGTGCTGTGGGATCCATGTGTCTACTGTGCCACCAGGATAGTAGATGTGTAACAACATCATAGAATGCATACCATAACACAGTGGGCTGAACATCTGGGAATGGAAAGGATCCAAATTGTCATGACTGTCAAGACATGGGAAGTGTACCCAAACCAGTACAAAAAGCAGGAATGACACCACAGCAGGGATGTGGGTGAACCAACAACAGCTGACAAAGGTAATATGCCAGGTAACATGGCAGACTGAACATACAGATGCAAAGCAAGAAGTGTATGTAGAACACAACAAGTGTACCATAAAAATGTAATGCTTGTGTGGTGGTATATGTCTCAGAATAATCTTGGTGTAAGCATGCTTCATTAGTACAGCAACATTCCAGTACAGTGTCAGTCATCCAGCAAACATAAGATATACAGTACATGTAAAGCACTTACATAAAAAAATATCACATGTGTATAGGAACAACTACTAAATAGATAGCATATACTTTGCCACAGATAATGTCTGCACATGACTGGATACACCCAACAAACACAAAGGCCATCTTTCCACTGCATAAAATCCATGTTATTACATGTCAGCACATCATAGCATTTTCCAAATCAGTCTGCAGTGAATACCCAACTATATTGTTGCAGCCTGTAGAATACTCAAAGTGGATGCAGATAAATAGTGCCTAACAGAACCAGCTCGTATGCTGCCATGGAAATGCACATTCTCAGATGTTTCAGTTCAGTACAGGAACCTTATGGGAAGGAGATATTATTTATAAGGAAAGATAGTGAGAAACATACAAATCTCCTTACCTCACAAATGTCCACAAGCCTAATGGATGATGCTGAATGTCTGCATACTGAAGTGCCAACCTTTAACAGTAAACCTGTCATAAAGAACTTCAAAGGGGCAGCAAATGAAACCAGATGACCATTTACACTTTCCGTAGTATTGCTCACAGGGTATTACCACTGTGTATGCCACAATGTTTACATAACACCATTTTTTTCTTTCTTACAAGGTTGTGTGACCATGGAGTTAGAATATATCAGTTAAAGGGCTGTAGGGTGTAGGAGGGCAAAAAACATTTTTTATGGTATATTTATTATGAAGAAAGTTTTAATTTAAGTATGTTTTCAATCAAATGGGCTCAGGCATTTGAGTTTCAACAAAATGAATTTTCAATTAAATGACATGGGCGCACACACACACACACACACACACACACACACACACACACACACACACACACACACACAGATACAGATATAGATATACATATGTATGTATGTATCTATCTATATATATTATGTAAATCTACTTATACAGTTATGGTTGCAATTTATTTGCTCAAGTACCCTGTTCTGTTGAAATGAGCACTGAATCTGCAAAGTGAGACTCAGTGAATCATGGGACAGTGAGGTTTAAGGAGTATTCCTTTTCCCAAACTTTTTGACACTACTGTATGATCTAGAACATATATATATATATATATATATATATATATATATATATATATATATATATATATATATATATTTATATATTGGATCCATTCTAAATCTCGAAATACTGAAATATCGACTTTCAGTATCTCAAGACTAAAATATCGAAAGTGCAGTTAACTGGAACTGCACTACCGAGTGTTACATTACCAAATCTGCTGTTGGGGTGGTGTGTTATGGTTTGTGTTTGCGGTGCATTATGGTTTGGGAGTGAGATATGGCGGATAATGTGTAGCTGTGTATGGAGATTCAGGTAAGTTGTTAGTGTTTAAGAGTTTTGGGTAGGGTTTTTTGTTTTGTAGTGTTGTGGGAAGTTTTGGGAGTTGGTTGGGTTAAATGGCTGAGTGTGTGTGTTGCTCTTGAAGGCGGTATGTTTTTTGAATGTGTAGTGTGTGTGTTTTTCATGTGTGTGTGTGTGTGTGTGTGTGTGTGTGTGTGTGTGTGTGTGTGTGTGTGTGTGCATGATGGTGTGTGAAGTAAGTGCAGGGTGCTTAATGGTAGTTTTTTTTTTGTCTTCCATGGTAGTGTGACCTCAGAGTTGGTATATTTAAGTAGTAGGGGTGTGGGGGTGCAGTGGGGCTTGCCTCCCTGCTTATGCATAGGTTTTGTAGGTGAGTGTGTTTGGTGTTTTGGTAAAGGTTTAGTGGGAAGGTGGTGTTTGTGATGTTGTGGTGGAGATTATATTATAGAACTGAATGTCACTTGTGGAAAATTCGGTATTTTGAATTTTTGGTATAGTGACATTTGGTTTTGTAAAATTTCGGTATAGTGGGTGTTCGGTATTTTGATCTTGAGATACTGAAAGTTGGTCTTTCGGTCTCTCACGATTTAGAAGTAGATATATATATATATATATAAAATAGGGTTTGTGAGAGATGCATGGGGGCTTTCCTTCCAGGAGAAAAAGTGTTTTTTTTTCTTTTCTTTTTCTATATTCAAATAAATGCTCAGTTGATCCATTTTTTTTTTTGGTTGTTGGAATATTGACACTAGGATTGTTTGTTCAGTGGTAATGCAACCACAGTTATGTATGTACATACAAAGATGTTGGTACATGTGAATATTATCATAAATAGATAGATACTGATATATCTCTCTCTCTCTCTTTATATATATATATTTATACATCGCTCTTATTACCAACATGATTATGCTCTCCCAATTTACATTTTACACTAAATGTCATTACTGGTATGATGTCCTTATTCAAGAACACATATGTGCATGTTACGGCCTTCTGTGTATCACACGATGCCATGTGCTGAAGTCCATATTTTCCAATAGAAACATCTATGTAGTTATTTATTTACTTATTTATTTATTTATTCACCACATTTGCTTACTGCAAAAGTCCAACTAGAAAAAGCCCCTTTCCAGTGGTGGCCCGTTGCGAAAAACTCCAGTAACAACAACATAAGAACATTTAAAACAAGATAACAAAGCAAAAAGTAACACATATGTAATGTAATGAATGTAACAAAAAAAAAAAGAAAAAGAAATTACATGGACACATTATATGCTATACACAAGAAAAAAATGACCATATGTTGGGGGAAGAGTGTGGGCATATGGGATCATACATGGAGGAGGCCATCTAGGATCATGTCTCTCTTGATGTATTCTTTTTAGAGTATTTTGTTCCTTCTTACTTTCAATTCTCTATTGCGTCTTCTCCCAAGTTGTAATAGTGGCCAAAGTCTATGGATTTGACCCTTTTGGACTGTTTTCTAAGCAATCTAGCTTTAATATTTGAGTGTACATGGCAGCATACTCTTCCGCAAGGTTTACCTGAATGGTAGCATGCTGGATGCTAGGTTGTGGGAGAGCTTAAGGCCATTTAAGCAATGTTGGAATCATTAACTGAGCTTCTCAAAGCTACCACAGTGGATGTGAACTAAGTAAAATACACCACAGCAGTACATGAGCCAAGACTATTGGCAGCAGAAAACAATATGCCCCAGCAGCACCAAACACTCACTGATCAGCATCGCATAACAGGCCTAGACTTCAGTCAAATACAGGGCCTGCAGGAAAGCAAGGAAGGTCTGGTCCTTAAAATCTGCATTTTCAAAATTCAGGTCAGGCATAATAACTTGAGAATCACTGGCCTACCCAAGAATGTGGGGAACACTAACCCACTGCAATTTATTAAAAAGGAGTTGCACCTTTTATGGAAGGAACACAGTCATCTGGCAACTGAATGTGCACACCACAAAAGCAATAGAAACAGAAATGAAAACTTTCCAAGACACTTTATTTTCAGATGCCTTAACTACAGGGGCTGGGAAACTATCTTAAAAGTGGCTAGAGAGAAATGCTCATCCCTGAAGATAGCAGAGTATAATTTAAGACCAGTGCCAGACTCCAGATCAGCTCTATACATCAAACAGAAGAAAATAGTGTTTTTATTTGGACATTCCATGATTTAGGATAAAAAGTGAACCCAAAATTCCCTTCTGTGTTGTCTGTTAGTAAGGGGTTTCTACACCTATCTTTCCATTCAGTAAACCATGGAAAAAAGTAAACCAGGAAATAGCAGCTCTGTGCACATGTGAGCACTGTGTTTGCGCAGCGCGCCCCCAGGCTTAAACAGTAAGGCAATGGGAAGGGAAAATAGCAATAGGAAGGTAATCTAAAAGAACTAGCATAGCTGGCAGGTGAAATGTGTCAGAATCAGCCATTTTCAGAGGCAGCAGTCCAGCCCAGCCCAGAACACAACTATAAACTATGCAAACACCTTTCCCTCTGGTTTTTCCCACATACTCTACACCACGGGTGTATACAAGCTGGGATCTTTTAAAAAACAAAAACAACAAAATGATAGGGGCTGCAGCAGCTCTTAGACATCAACATGTGGAAGAGGCTGAGGGTGGTGAGGATGAGAATGCTGTCGACCAACCCACAGTGAGGAGACAGAGAAGGGTGTACAGACCCAGGGAAACCTACCAGGGACTACAAGAGCTGGAGATAGTGGAGCACTATAGGGTGGACAGGGACCTCCTGTAGCAAATTGTTGAGCTGTACCGGCTATGCCTGACACACAGAACTAACAGAGGGAAACTCAACCCAGTGGATACCAAGGTATGTGTAGGCCTAGGAATACTAGCCACAGGTACCTCCCAAAGCCCAACTGGGGATATCATGGGGATCTCACAGGCATCAGCATCCAGGGTATTCCACTAGTTCCTGGATGCCATGTCAGCACATACCAGTGAGCACGTATATTTCCTCAACACCCGTAAGGTGCTGGCCAGCAATATACATCTCTTCCACCAAATAACAGAATACCCTGAGGTAGTGGGTGCTATAGACTGCACACACATATGCATCAAAGCACCACCCGGTGATCAGGGTAGGGTCTACATCAACCGCAAGGGCTTCCCCTCCATCAACTGCCAGGTCATGTGCGATGCCCAGGGCATTATAATGAATGCGTGTGCTGGCTGTCCTGGAAGCTATCACAATTCCTACATATGGCATCTGATGCAGCTGTACCACAGATTTACCAATGGGGACATCCCTTACGGTCACCTAGTAGGGGATGCTGGTTACGCACTGGAGCTGTGGCTGATGACACCCATCAGAAATGCACACACATCTGAACAAGAACACCATAATGAGGCACATGCACAGGCCAGAATTATAATAAAGCATGTGTTTGGGATGCTCAAGTCATGGTTCCAGTGCCTGGACACATCCGGTGGAGCCTTGCAGTACTCACCAGCTACATGTACTCAATTTGTCATCGTATGTGCCATGCTACACAATGTGATCCTGCGGAAATAGCTGCAGCAGGAACAGCACGGGGCAGAGCCACACAGCCCCCCAGCAATGCCAAAGCCTGCACAGGCACAGAGTGACTCAGAGGAGGAACAACCTGAGCCTGCCCCAGTAGGCAGATGAAGGCGTCCCCAGTATGCCCTGGCCTTGGCAAAGAGGCAACGCATAGCACATACACTGACACAGTAGGGACCCAGGGAATGACACCTCTCTCTGACTTGCACATACAGTAAAAGGGATGCCAAACATGACACTACCTGTGCTCAACCATGTATAGGGAGTGTACTATGTACATCCGACATAGGCAGCCCCCCCAGCACCATCCTCAATACTGGTACACCCACAAGGTAAGTCACTCTCCTTACCAATTGCCGAATGGAGTAGTATGTGTTGTTACTTGTATCTGTGGTATGGATGTGAGCATGCATGGGAATCGGATGGCTGAATGGGATGCCAGCAGATAGTAGACACCTATAGTGGCAGCATGAGATCTGTAACCAATACTGGTGTCACCACAGTAGCCAGTACTACACATGGTGACAACACCCACTGCAGGAAATGTGCTGGGCCACATGTGTGTCCATATGACACACACATGCCAGTCAGGGAGGTTCACATACCCAACAACAGTCTCAGCCAGCAGGACAGGTATAGACAAACACAAGCAAAGGCTGTGCTAAGGCCTCTGAATGATGCCTATGAGTAACCTCCCCCCCAGGCCTACACAGACAGACTACATCAGGTCAGGCAGTGCGATGTTAGTTCTGAAGGGTAGGAAGTCAGAAACTAATATGTAGGTCAATCAAACCTAAGACCTGTAGTACACTGATATGCCTCTAGTCAGCATGATAGGTTAGAATACAGAATGAAATGTACTTGATATACCAGTAGAGTCATAGCAAATGTGTACAAGTGTCAGGTGTGACCCCCCCACTTCTATGTAGAAATGTAGAAACAGTCAGGTGTGCCCCCCCCAATCCTGTGTAGACATGTAGAAACAGTCAGGTGTGCCCCCCAATCCTATGTAGAAATGTAGAAAAATTCATGTGTGCCTCCCCTCCAATCTGGTGTAGAAATGTAGAAACAGTCAGGTGTGGCCCCCCAATCCTATGTAAACATGTAGTAACAGTCAGGTGTGCCCCCCCCAATCCTATGTAGAAAGGTAGAAACAGTCAGGTGTGCCCTCTCCAATCCTGTGTATAAATGTAGAAACAGTCAGGTGTGCCCCCTCCCCCAATCCTGTGTAGAAATGTAGAAACAGTCAGGTGTGCTCCCTCAAATCCTGTGTAGAAATGTAGAAACAGTCAGGTGTGCCCCCTCCCCCAATCCTGTGTAGAAATGTAGAAACAGTCAGGTGTGCCCCCCCAATCCTGTGTAGAAATGTAGAAACAATCATGTGTGCCCCCCATCCTACGTAGAAATGTAGTAACAGTCGTGTGCCCCCAATCCTATTTAGAAATGTAGTAACAGTCTAGTGTGCCCCCTCAATCTGATGTAGACATGTAGTAATATGTATGTGTATGTATAATACCAGTGGAGCACAGATGACCAGAGGTGGTCAAGGTAGCAGGACAGATTGCAGCATTTGTACAATATGCAGGTATGTGTGTTAGATTGGTGTGTGTTACATATTGTGTGAGAGTGGTCAGTATGTATGCATGTTGAGGTTTGACCTGGTGGCAATTGCCCACAACTGCCGATGACAGGGCCAAGTCCTCACAATTGCAGTGCCAAAGATAATTCCCCCCAGTATCCCAGTATAACACACACTAGCAGTAAGCCATTGTAAATGTATGGTGGTATTATGTGTCACCATCTGAAAGATGGACATGGCATGACTGCTGGGCTACATATACAAGCAGTACACAGGGAAAAGTACTCCAGATATCCAGTATATAATGTGTAACTGTGAAATGGACACACCCTTGGAATTGTACATACAAGTATGCATCACATTATCTGGGCTTGTAGTAGGGAATACCAATGTCATCTGGCCGAACACTTGCAGATCACAAAGGTGATAGGACTGATGTATTGGGAAACAATTGATGTCCCTGCACAAGCCAGCATAACTGGAATGCCCCATGCATATCTGTGAATCAGATACAAGTAGTGTCCATAGCACACATGCACCCAGCTCACCCAAATACTACCCATATATACTTCTCTGGTTGTATCCCTGTTGTTGGGAATGGGTACAATATGACCCCCATCTGTGTATGGCAATAGCAAAAGAATGCAGCATGCAGTGCAGGTGTCCCATGCAGGTGTGTGCCTAGCTGTAAGTAGCACCCTGCCAGCATCCACACCACCTGATCAATACTGATAGAAAGTATTGGCATGAACACCTAGCACACCTACCCTGTCACCCCAGGGGAATATACTGTATGGCAGTCTGGGACTGTAGGACTGACAGAATGCAACAGCCTGCTACAGCTGGCCTGCATCACCACCAAATGGCCTACAGGCCTCTGCAAAAGGCCCATGTCTCACCTGTACTGCCAATGTATGTTATGTCATAGACACCCAAATAATGACATAACACACTCCACATAAGCCATATGCATGGCCATGTGGGCAAACCACAGTAACATGTAGACCACTCGAACCAAAGCCAAAACGAACCACAAAGACCAAAAACTGATACCTCCTTTATACTGGAACTCAAATCTGTTTATTGAGGAGCAGATACTTCTATAAGTGAATAGCAGCAAACCAATTTCATAAGTAAAAAGGACTGGATAGCAGCAAAACAGTCTCTTTCAATACCAAATATAATTGGAAATGAATAGCAGCAAAACAATCTTTCTTGTAAGAAACACCAAACAGCAACAAAATAATCTCTTAGCATCTTGGCTTAAGCAGCCTTTACAGAGTAATTGGCTTGCAACATAGTTTTGTTTTTAAAGTAATGGAGGTAGTGTTTAATAATCCAAGAGGTGGTGAGTTAAAGAACTATACTGAACAATGAGAACTCCAGTGGATTTTGAGATTTGGTGCTGAAAGGAAACCTGGCCTCAATGACAGAGTCTCTTTAAGACCCATTTTAAAATCAAGGGATCTAGTTAAGTGATAATTGCCTATTTTAATTATTGATGATTGCTGTTTTATTATATAAATGTGCTTTGCTATGATGTTATTTGTCTGAAGAAGCACCTTGGTGCGAAAGTGCTCACATTTTATTGTCAAGTTTCGTTGTTATTAAAGTAAGTGTGCTACAGCTTTGTTTTCTGGGATTCCTTATTTTTTACTTGAACATCTAGTACTAGAAAATACATATTTGATTCCCAATACATACCTTCCAGTTTTTTCAACAAATCAAATGAATCTTTTATATAGGAATGCAATTTCACTACTTCTTTTAATAAACATTCATGTAAGAAACACCCCAAATTATGTGTAAAATAGCCACTAGCTGAAACTATAGGTCGACCTGGGGGGTATGTCATATATTTGTGTATTTTAGGAACACAATAAAATTTAGCCATTGTACTGTCTTTACTAGAGAATTTATCAGTAATATCTGATTTAGAGAAATAATTTAAGCGTACTCCTTTATTTAATAATTGTTCATATTCTCTAATAGCTTAAACTGCGGTGGTGGTGCTGTGGTAGCGTTGTCGCCTCACAGTAAGACGTTCTCCTGTTCAATTCTCAGCTAGAGCGTCTTCTGTGTGGAGACATGCTTGAATGGGTGTACCTTCGTTGAAGGTTGTGCGTCAGGGCCGGCAACTCGGCAAGTAAAAATCTATTGCCAATCATTAGTGGACCAGAGTTCCGCTGTGGCGATCCCTAACCAGGAAAAGCCGAAAGATACTACATTCTCTAATAGCTTAAAAATATGCTTCCTCATTTACCGTGCAGTGAACATCTTTATTCGCTTAATGTTCCATACACATATTAAAGTAATCTAAAGATTTCATAATCACTAATTTTCCCCCTTTGTCTGAAGGTTTAAAAACTAAGTGGCTATTTTCACTAAGATATTTCAATGTTAACCATTCTTGTTTAGATAAATTATACAATTTCACTTCTTTATTGGTTTAAAAACTAAGTGGCTATTTTCACTAAGATATTTCAATGTTAACCATTCTTGTTTAGATAAATTATACAATTTCACTTCTTTATTGAAGTTATACAATTCCTTTTCTAGTATTAAGTTAAACGCTGTATAAAATCGCTGAAAATATTAATTTCTGAATGGAGGCATAAATGTACTTTTCACTATTATTTTGCTCGTATCTAATTTACTATAAGCATTACTATCCATGTCAGTCTCACAGGAATAGAAGCTGTAGCCAGTAGAAGAATCCATGGCATCATTTAACATACTGCTTTCTACTTTGTCTAAGCTGTAAAAGTACTCTTTAATATACATTTTACGTACCAATTTGAAAACATCACATTTTAATTCATATAATCTAGGCAAAACTGTAGGTATAGATTTCAAACCCCTTGGTAACACAGACATTTCAGTATCATTCAAGATATAACCTGACAAATTAACTACATAAGAGTCTTTATCAATGGTATGTACCTTGTCAATTTGCCCATTTACTTTGTTTGTTGTACGGACCATAACTTTGCTCCCTAGTTGTACCATGCCCATACCAGGAGCATTTTTTTATTTCCATTTTTTGGCCCTATCTCTTCTCAAAATGTTTTCCGAAAGGATTCCCCATCTTTCAGACGTGGCAGTCTAGGAAATGCTCCTCTTCTTCACCTTCATACATTGAAGACGCCACTTTTTCCCCTGATGTGAAATAACTGGACTGCTGACCCAAAACTTCCTGGTCTCTTTGGAACCTTACGCGATTACATGGAGGTTGTTGATCGGTAGATAGCTGGAATGCCTTCTTCCTATCATAACCATGCAGGTCCCTCTGAAGTTTGTTTTTCTTATGATTAAGTAATTCTTTTTCATAAGACAAAAGTCTTTCATTCATGCTGCCCAAAAAAGACTCAAGGGCAGTATTAGATGTTTTTTTGATTACATCTGCACATAGTTTTTTTGTTTCTTTCTTTAACTGATTCCTTTTTAACATGTCTCTATCAATAAGTATTGTAACCCATTTGCTGCTGCAATGATGAGCAGCAGCTACCCATCTATCATGAAATAAATGATCCTGCTCTTCTGTTAAATTGAAAGGGGTAGATGGACGCTTGACAGCTCAAAGACCTCGGGGCATAATTTTTAACTCTTTTTTTTTCAAAACAAGTTTATTGTTTTAACATATAAGAGAAATATCATAACAATTTTATACAAATAATTAAAAATAGGTATTATTATAATATTCAGCAAAACAACTAAAGTATTTACAAAGACATCCACTACAATCAGATCAATTAATTAAACTAAAATACTGTGTTATTGAAATTAGAATTTTTTTAACAAATTTTGTAAATTATCCCATACAATAAAATGTGATGTTTTTCTAGTTGTTCTCATTCTAATTGTGCTTATTTCCATATGACACATTATATTCATAACATTTTTAAATTCATTGAACGAAGGAGGTGTATCTGAAATCCAATTTCTAGTTATTATTTTCCTAGCCACTGCTAGGATAGACCATAACAAGGGAAGCTTAATCTTTTAACACATTGAGGTACAGGTGTGTTGAATAATATAAGAGACTTAGAAATAATGAAATTATCTGTAAAAGAGCCTGCAAAATTCATTAATTGACTTCCAGTATTCTTTCAACTTCATACAGTCATAAAACATATGAGCCCAGTCAGCATTAATTTCTACATTACATCTCTTACATAGATTATCTTTATTATTAATTTTATTCATCATCAAAGGTGTATAAAAAGATCTATGTAAAATTTCCATGTATAAAGTCTCCAGACAATGGAAGATATAGTTCTATAAGCAGATTCCAATATATATTGTTTATCTTGTTGAGTTGGTGGGTCCCCATTAATAGAGGTGAAATAATTCCAGTATGAATCTACATTGTAAAAAGTTTCTTGTCTGATAATTTTATGTATATATGAAAGTTTACCTTTATCAGAAACTTTATGCTGTAAATTTATTATCAAGTAATCAATCAGTTTTGGAATAGATTCTTTAACTGTTATAGACATTAGATCTATTCTATCAATGAGATGTTGTCTAAAGATCTGAACCTCTAACCAGCAAGTTTCTCTTAGATCAAATTCTTGTTTTATAATTTTTAACTCTTGATACCTTTGTAAACTATGTAAATTATAGAATACTGCTGTTTCTTTAAATGTCAATTTTTCTATTTGGTTACATAGTTCTTGTACTGCTGGTCAGGTTGACAGTTCTGTCCTTTTACCCACAGCAGCAAATAAATCTGGTTATACGTGTTCTATCTTCCTCCCATTTCCTGAATACACTGGGTTGTGCATCCGACGTATTACTTACAGATGCACCCATGTTTTCCACATCAGGGTCTGGCACAGTCTTAGACCCCTGTTGAACATAAATGTCCCCACTGTGTTGTGAGAAATCCATCCCCAATTCCTGAAAAATACAGAGTAAGGAGGTAAATGAGTCACTGGTCATGAATACTATGTTGACCACTCGAACCAAAACGAACCACAAAGACCAAAAACTTTATTCTTTGTTCCTTTATACTGGAACTCAAATCCGTTTATTGAGTAGCAGATACTTTTATAAGTGAATAGCAGCAAACCAATATCATAAGTAAAAAGCACTGGATAGCAGCAAAACAGTCTCTTTCAATACCAAATATAATTGGAAATGAATAGCAGCAAAACAATCTTTCTTGTAAGAAGCAATGAGCAGCAACAAAATAATCTCTTAGCGCCCCGGCTTAAGCAGCCTTTACAGAGTAATTTCTACTTGAAAAAACACATCTTTTTATATAAAACACAAGCATCAATTAATCAATTAGCAACACCCTTGTTAAAAATGCAATTAATTAAATAAAAACTTTACATTATTTTAAAGTAACTGTTTCAAACCACAGTAACATGTCCACCATGTCCCACTGCATGAACTGTGGACCAACACCAAAACACAGCTGTGATGAGGTGATAACTATAGGGAAAGTATCAGAGAATGTATGCATAATGTATGGAAGAGGACAGAATAATAGAGGGGGGTGGGAGCATGGGCAGCATGGAATGTGCAAGGTCCGACACACAGCCATGTGCACATACTATCCCAGGCTGCAAACACAAAAATGGGTGGCTACAAACCCACCCATATACCACAATAGGGGTAATGTCCTGACTTATGACCCCTGCCTCTGGTTAACCTGTGTGACTATGTACAGCTGTGAGGTATTGCCACAGCAGGATAAGGCCATACTGTCATGTTGATGGATGTACAAGTATGGCATCCTCTGCCAGCACTGTACCAAGGTGCTGAACTGGATACACAGACCCAGCAGCAAGTGTCTGCAGCACCCCCTCCAACATGGCATAACTTTCCATGAATATGTAGGCATTTGACCACAATAATGGACACAGCTGCATTCACCCTGTGTTCCCCTGGACATCACTGTGAGCAAAAATGTCAACCTGGCAGCACTTGAGGACATAAAACATCACAGTGTATAACAGAACACATGTCTGAATATCTCTGCTAACACCAGTACCATGTAGCAGAAGCAGCACAGACACAATCACCTACAGTACACACTATCCCTTGCACAGTTTGACCCCATATTGCCAACTGATCCACATATATCCTGCATAAACAGTTTGCTACCTGTAGGTGTAGAACACAAAGGTCTGCATTGGAGTAAAAACTACCTGGAATGGATCTACACATTCAGTACTGAAGGGCATACTGGGCATGCTCACACATTTAGAGAAATGAAGGCAATGTCAGACAACAACAACATACTGAAAGGTCATACTGGACATGCTCACACACAAATGAAGCCCATGTCTGCCAACAACAGTGGACCATACATATCTGACAGTTGCATATGTTAGTGCATACAATCCTCAGTATGCAACAGTCACATTGGATAGGAATACACACATACATCCAAGGACAACACACTATAATATGCCAAAAGTACATATACATATATGTGTGGAATAGAGTGAAAGTGACAAAGAGCCTTCCATCATGAGGCCTGTCCCACCCAGCACACAGCCAAATGGCTACAACCACATGATGTGTAAATGTCACTCACTGTAGAAATTAGCCACTAGTATCCCTCAGCATTACAGACTCTGTGGTACAAGTGCTAGCTATGCAACATTACTGTACAAGGCAGTAGTCATCTAGCAGTTGTATACATGTACCTGCAGAATATAAACCTGCGTGTGCCTGAGTGTGGTGTGTCTACCTCTAGATGAATGAGTTATGGCCCATGTGCACACACAGCCCTCCCCATAGCCATACTATGACAAGCCTGCTGATGCCATTCACTTTGAAATACACCTTTGGGAAAAGACTAGCCCAGTAATCACTGTGGCGCATCCTATAACTGCATAATGTTGTAGTATGATAAACTAGTTAGAAATTCTAATCCCAGACATGGCAACTGTGTGTGTGTGTTTGTATGTCTCATCTGTGTAGGAAGCAATGCCTTTTTAGGCTAGCCACACTCACTACAATTCAAATGACCATGTTGGCAAGGCTGCTGATGTCATTCACTTTGAAATACACCTTTGGGAAACAAGTAGCCCAGTAATCTCTTTGCCGCGTCCTATAACTGCATAATGCTGTAGTGTGATAAACTAGTTAGGTAGGCGTTCTAATGCCAGACATGGCAACTGTGTGTGTGTGTGTCTTTGTCTGTGTAGGGAGCACTGCCTTTTAGGCTAGTCACACTCAGTACAAATCAAATGCCCTACTTTGGCAAGGCTGCTGATTTTATTCACTTTGAAATACACCTTTGGGACAAGAGTAACCCAGTAATCTCCATGGTGCATCCTATAACTGTGTAATGCTGTAGTGTGATAAACTAGTTAGGTAGGAGTTCTAATCCCAGACATGGCAACTGTGGTTGTATGACTCTGTCTGTGTAGGGCGCAATGCTTTTTAGGCTAGTCACACTCACTACAATTCAAATGCCCTACTTTGGCAAGGCTACAGATGTCATTCACTTTGAAATACACCTTTGGGAAAGGAATAGCTGAGCAATCTCTGTGGTGTGTCCTATAACAGCATATGGCTGTAGTGTGATATAGTACTTTTGTAGAGGTTCTATTCCCACACATGGCAAGTGTGGATGTTTGTCTGTGTGTTTCTTTGTCTGTGTAGAGTGCAATGCTTTTGAGGCCATTCACAGTCACTACAACCTCAATTGACCTTCTTTGGCAAGCCTGCTGATGTCATTCCCAGTGAAATACACCTTTGGGAAGGGAGTACTCCAGTAATCTCCATGATGCATCCTATAACTGCATAATGCTGTATTTAGTAATAAACTAGTTAGGTAGGAGTTCTAGTCCCAGACATGGCAAGTGTTTGTCATTCGTATCCTGTGTGGAGGTGGCTTTGAGTGTGTAACAAATGGACTCATTGTGGAGTGGGTTTTGCATATTTCTTATATGGTGACAGTATTATATGTCACAATGTCCACCTTACAAGGATAACAGATAAGAAATAGCCGAGAGGCTATGGTGCCAATCCATACCCCTACATGTGACATCAAGGCCTGGTGAACAAAGTTAACAACCCTTGTATTATCCAGGGAACAGTCTCAACCCATGTCTCATACACAAACACACTTGCCTCGGCAACAACCGCTATGTTGGTAGTAACCTGCATATTGCTCACAAATAGTAACCATGGTGTGATTGCAGTGGAATACAGAGGGCATGGCACCCTGTCCATCAGTACAATTGGCAAGTACATGCAGACAGTATACCTTCACTATGCTCCCCACTGGATGCCTGCAATACCTGTGGTGCCATCAAATGTGACCCACAAAGGACATACTATGCCTTAAACACATGCCCTGTATGGACAGATGCCACTGACCCCAGGGAATACCTGTATCATGCTATCAATGTAGGTGCAGGGTCAACCTGCTGTCCATTACCAGTTCCCACCACATGAGGCCAGGACTGGCACATCTGATGATAACAATCTGTGTACACAACATGGGCCAGACAACACAGATACAGTTCCACATATCACTGTACATGCATGTGGGATGTATGCACATCCCAGACAGCGTCCATGTCATGGACTAAAGAACATGTACATGGAAAGCACTGTGCAGCAATGGCTACACACAATAGTTATCCAGGTGACTGGATGGTGAATACAATACCCCCCTGTGTTTGTCAATCCAGACACTACACCCTTGAGCCACACTGTAGACCATTGTCATGTGGCCTGATGCCAAGCTATACCCCTCACCTAGCCTTGTATAGCCTTCTGGCACAGACAACCTCTACACACCTGTGAAGCAATGCACGCATGCATGTCAGTACTTGCACCCTGTGTTTGTGTGTGTGGTGTATGATGCTTTTGACCACATTCACACTCACTACAACTCCCATTGGCATACTGAAGCAAGCTGTCTGATGTCAGACACTGGCACATACCCTTTGCCCATATAACCTCCGGATAACCCCTGTGGTGCATGTGATACCTGCACATTACTGTATTGTGGCAAACTAACTAGTTAGGAAGTGTATTCCTGACCCTGCCAAGTGTGTCAATGTGTGTGAGTTCCTGAGGGGGTGTGGCTGTGTTGACGCTGACACCTGTGCATGTGGACAGGCACATGTACTACACGTACCGTATTGCTACCATATCACTGTTGCAGATATCACTTACCATCACATATATGTTTAGACAGCTCCTCAACATGTAAGCTATGTGGCGCATGCAATAACTGCATAGACATGTGATAGCAGTACATAGTCAGTCAGGTGTTTAAAACCCTGTACTGGTAGGTGTGTGACACAAACAAGCTTAGGTTTTACTTTCCTAACCCCTCCCTGACTTACTTTGTCTCTGTCTGTCTCTCTCACTCAGTCTCTGGTGGATGTGGAGAAAGTACAGTTGTGTACACTTGCCATAAATGTAGATGTCCGAGTGTATTCACTGTTGCAGTCCTCACACCTGGGTTATCTGCCTGCAGGTAGCCCTCAGTTGGCCCGAATACCAGAGTCTTAGTATTTCTGTGTCAGATGCTGTCACTTCTTCCATGATGTCAGGTCATCAGGGGTATAAAAACAGGCAGCCAATGCTATTACATCAGTTTTTCTTGCCTCAAATGTCAAGAGCCCCCAAATAGGGAGCTACTATATGGTGTGGAAACTACCACCAGTAAAAAGTAAATACCAATACCATTAGGAATAGCCATAGAGAGGAGAGATAGAAAGACAGAGAAAACCAGGGGGCTGGAGGGAGGGAAACTAGGACTGCAACAGTGAATACAGTTGAACATCTACATTTATGGTAAGTGTACACAACTGTACTATGTTCTTTGTGTTTCACTGTTGCAGTCATCACACTTGGGTTGATTCCCAAAGCTGAGGAAGAGAGGAGGCAGTCAAGAAGAGTTAGGGTTGGCTAGTAGGCCCTGCAAGACTGCTGTAGCAAATTCTGCCCTGGATTTGGAAATGATAGGTAAGTGGTAATGCTTGGTGAAGGTGTGTACAGAACTCCAAGTTGCAGCTTCCAGAATGTCCCTGGTAGGGACTCCCCTGAGAAATACTGTAGTGGTAGAAGTAGCCCTAGTGGAATGTGTTCTGACCCCTTGAGGGGTTGGTTTTCCATGGTTCTTGTAGCAGAAATGGATGCAGTGTGCTATCCATTTGGAAATGCTTTGTTTAGAAATTGCCTTGTCCTCTGCCCCTGTTGCAAAGCTGACTAGCAACTGGTCAGATTTTCTGAAAGACTAAGTCCTATCAAGGTAGAACCTGAGCTGTCTGCGCACACCCAAAGAGTGCAGGATCCTTTCCCCTTTATTCTGAGGGTTAGGGAAGAAGGTTGGCAAATGGATCGATTGGTTTAGGGCCATACTGGACACCACCTTAGGCATAAAGGACGGGTTAGTCCTGAGGGAAACCCTGTCAGCATGGAAGATAATAAAGGGTTCCACAGCCATCAGTGCCTGTAGCTCAGACACTCTTCTAGCTGAAGTGATGGCTAGAAGCAAGGCTGTTTTCCAAGAGAAGAATTTTAACTCTGCTGAAGCAGCAGGTTCAAAATGGAAAAGCGTGAGCTTTTCCAGTACAAAGTTAAGGTCCCAAGCAGGGGTGGGTGCTCTCCTTGGGGGCCTAAAGTCATTAGCCCCTCTCACAAACTGTTTGATGAGAGGGTGAGAAAAGAGAGGTGTTTCAGTATTGTAATGAGCCAAAATGGCAGAGGCATGAATCTTAATGGAGGAGAAGGATAGGCCTCTGTGGAGTAGCTCTGCTAGGTAATCCAGGATTAGAGGTAAGGAGGGCACTGCTCTGTCCTTTCCTTTAGACTGAATCCAAGAACAATATCATTTCCACTTTTCCGCATAGGATTTCCTAGTACAAGGCCTTCTGGCTTCAAGAATGATGTCCAGCACCTGTTTACTTAGGGTCACTGGTGGAGTATTCAAGGAATAAGCCAGGCTGCAAGATTTAGGGTTTGCAATTGTGGATGCAAAATCTGTCCCTCCTGCTGTGGCAGCAGGGTAGGGGTCTGGTATAGGTTCCAGGGTGGCACCATTGTCAGGCTGCACAGGAGTACTTACCAGTGCTGGTGTGGCCAGTCCAGGGCAATCAGAATTGTCCTTGGCCTGTCTTCTTTTATCTTGAGTAGTACTCTTGAGAGAAGGGGCAGAGGGGGAAAGGCATAGATTAAGAGGGTTTCCCATTGAAAGAATAGGGCATCCCCTTCCAGGCCCTGCTGTGAGGGTTCCTGGTGTAGAATTTGCTTAACTGTTTTTTTGTGGGGGGAGGCAAAGAGATCCACCTCTGGAGTTCTCCACCTCTGGATCAAAAGGTTGAAGGTGCTGGGCTCCAGTTTCCACTTGTGTGGGTCTAGGAGATTTCTGCTTAAGTCGTCTACCAGTGAATTTTGTTTGCCTGGCAAGAATTGAGCTTGTAGATGGACTTGGTTGTCCAAAGCTATGCTCCACAGAGTCATGGCTAACCTGCAGAGTGGGTAAGAATGGGTTCCCCCCTGCTTGTTTATGTACCACATAACTGTGGTGTTGCCTGTTTTTATCAGCAGTTGTCCTGGAAGGATTAGTTATCTGAAAGCTGTCAGAGCATTCTGTACAGCTAGCATCTCCTTTTGGTTAATGTGCAGGAGAATTTGGCTTGGGCTCCAGTGGCCCTGACTGCATTTGCCAGCCATGTGGGCCCCCCATGCATAGTCTGATGCATCTGTGGTCAGGGTTTGGGTGGTGTGGGGTAGAGTAAAATGCAGTCCCTTGATGTGGTTGCATGCTTCTGCCCACCAAAGGAACTCTGCCCTCAGACAAGGTATGATAGGAATGACTGTTTTCAGGTCCTGAGAATGTTGGTACCAAAGACTTTTTAAGTACCATTGAAGTTTCCTCATATGCAGTCTTGCATATGGAATTAGCAGAATACATGAGGCCATGAACCCTAGGGCTTGCAGTATTTTTCTTGCAGTTAGCTGAGTTCTGGTGGCCATTTGCTGGAAGTAGTCTGTCAGATAGACCTGTTTTTCTGAAGTGAGAAAGGCCATCTGGGAAATTGTGTCCAAACTTGCTCCCAGGAATACAATCTTTTGACTGGGCACCAGTTGTGATTTATTTTCATTGATGGTGTACCCCAATGAAGTGAGAAGACTTTTTACAAATGCCAGGTGCTGAAGCAGCAATTCCTGTCTGTCTGCCTGACTCAGGCAGTCGTCCAAGTATGGGTAAATTTGGACATTTCTCTGCCTGCAGTATGCAATGGCTGGAGCCAGGCATTTTGTGAATACCCTGGGCACAGTAGATAAGCCAAAGGGAAGTGCAGAGAACTGATAATGCATAGATCCTGCCCTGAAATGTAGATATGTCCTGCATGATTCCCTGATGGGGATGTGCAGATAAGCTTCTTTTAAGTCTAGGGTGACTAACCAGGCATCCTTGGCTAGCATAGGGGGAATCTTTTGCAGGGTACGCATCTTGAATTTTAGGACCACCAGGAAGGTGTTGAGAATAGAAAGATACAGGATTGGGCACCAAGAGCCCTCTTTCCTGGGTACCAGGAATAGTCTGGAGTAGAAATCCTGACCCCTTTGTTCTACTGGAACTAGCTGAATAGCTCTGATGTTGAGCAGGGAAAGAACTTGGTTTTGAGCCTCTGCCCACTGGTTTGGAGGAAGGTCTGGAAACCCGCTTGGGGTTGGCAGTGAATGGAAATAAAATGCGTACCCTTGGGATACAATGTTGAGGACCCATCGGTCCTGAGTGATGGATATCCAGTTTTTTGCATGAAGGGCAAGTTTCCTCTTAGGGGCACAAGCAATTGGGCAGGGCTGGGAAGTAGAGTTCAGAAATCATTGTGAACTTTTTCCATAGGGAGGTGGCTTACCACTCCCTGTTTTAGGAGTGGGAGCACTCCATTGCTTAGATCTCTGCATACCCTGAGACTGTAGTCTGGTTGTCTGTTTCCCCTGGGTCTTGTTTGGAAAGGCCTGGAGGGGGCTGGAAAGGACCAGTGTTTTGAAGGGCAATGCCTACTGAATCAAGGTGGTTGCACTTGTAAGAATTCTTTAACAGTTTATATAGATTTATCTTTTTCTTCCATCTTTTTAAGAACTTCTACTTTGGTGCCAAACAAAACATAATTTAAAGGAGCATCTAGTAATTTGGATTTGACATGATCTGGCAAGGTCTGCTCCTTCAGCCAAGCATGTCTTCTCAGTACAGAGCCAGTGACTGCAGCCCTGCAAGATGCTTCTCGGGCATTAAAACCACACTGCTAAGTATGCTTACTAACTTGGTTTGCAGAATGCATAAGCTCTTGCAAATCTTTATTTTCTGCACAATCTGGAAATATTACCATTTTTTGTTTAATGAGTTTCATAATATGTTGCTGGTACTTCAGCAGGTGAAACCAGCAATTCAATGCCCTGATAGCAAGAGTTGTAGAGGTATATACCTTCTTACCCCATCTGTCTAAAGCTCTGGAATCCCTATCTGAAGGGGTAGGATTTTTGACTGTAGTAGCCTTAATACCTTTAGGTCCCTGGGAAATGATCTCTGGATCAGCAGTAGGATTCTTGAAAAGAAACTTGTGAGGCTCAGGTACTCGGTAGTATCTGTCAGGTTTCCTAGGGGCTGGAGGTAAGATGTCTGGAGTAAGACTGGATTCCATGAAAACATCATCCACAACATCCAGGACAGGGGGAATAGCTAAAGGCCTGTGCTGAGGTAGCCCTAAAAATTCTCTGAGTCTCTTTTCGGACTGAGGATAGTCTTGGCATTCCCAATGGAAATGCTCTCTTAAAGTATGCAAGATTTCACCAAAAGAGAAATCCTCTGGAGGGGAGGCAGAGGGAATGGATTCCTCTGCATCTGAATCCTCATAGGCTGATAAGGGCATGTCCTGATAATCAGAAAGGTCAGAGTCATCAGACTCCTGGTCCGTAGAATCTGAAGACAGCTGATTTCTTTGTCTCTTAGAAGGAGAAGGCTGGCTTCCCCTAATTAGCATTATAAGGTCTTCAGCCATTCTAACCATTTGTTTTTGTGGCATGGGGGCCTGAGCATGTGCTTTGGTCATCAGTTTTCTAGGTGTAGTGCATACTCTGGGCCTAAGAAACTCGGTAGTTTTGGCTACAAAAGAAGTCGTTGGTTTGATTCGAACATCGGTAGGTCAGAAAACACCCTCAGAAGCCAGTGCCTGCACAGTGGCTCTGGACCCATCCAAGGTAGAGACATCCACTGGTTCCATAGTTGAAGAAGCATCTCGCGGCATACCAGACTCCAAATGGGTCTCAGCAGAGGCCTGCGAATCCATAGAAGTGGGCATCAGGGGCTCCAAAGGTGCCTCACTGAGTACCAGCAGACTGGCGACTAGCTTAACGGAAGTGTCGTCGGCAGTTTTGGACCTATGTGGTCTGTATCTGTCTTTATCCTTACGTTTTTTTGGAAGATCGGTAGTCTGGAATACGGAGATCGAGAGCGAAAGAATTTAGCAACAAAAATTAGCCCGATGACAAATGGTTCAGGTGTTAAACAAGGCACAAAACCGACAGCGAGGGACATCGTGGTCTGGGCCTAAACAGGTGATGCAATATGAATGAAAATCTCTGTTAGGTATTTGCGTTCCACAGGCAAGACAGTTATTAACTTTTCCTGACATTGGTTAGAGCAAGAAAAAAGGATCTCCAATGGGGTGCATAGCTTTAGAAGACTTCAGGATTATCAACTTGAAAAATGAAAATTTCAGGTAGCGGCCGACCAGCCCTTCTGAACTGCTTCTGCTTCGGGCTCCTCCTTGGCAAGAAAGACTGGGGTAATGGCGTTGGCTGCCTGTTGTTATACCCCTGATGACCTGACGTCATGGAAGAAGTGACAGCATCCGATGCAGAAATACTAAGACTCTGGTATTCAGGCCAACTGAGGGCTACCTGCAGGCAGATAACCCAAGTGTGATGACTGCAACAGTGAAACACGAAGAACATCTACACCTGCTTTGCTCAGGCAGCAGCTTGCGTTTTGTAAGTGATGCTCATGATCAGCTGAACAGCTGATGGCCTCTGCATGAATTGCAGCCCTCCTCTAGCTGATTGCATGTGGAACAGCTGTGGTAACATTCCCATAGCCAATTGCATGGAAACACACTCCAGTATCTAGGAACATCATGTTGGTGTTGGGCCTTTTCATTCATTGTGAGCAGGACTTAGATCTGGTGTTTGGCAAACAGCATCACAGATGGATTTGGGATTTACTGCTAACAACATACACTGTGGAAACAGGCCAACACACAGGAGGAGGATGTGACTGACATGACTACAGAATGTAAGTGTTGCTATTCTGCATTTGGAGTAATGCTGGTTTAACAGGGTGTGTGTGGATATGGCTGGTCTACGTGTTTTAATACCTGTCATGACAGTGCTATGTTTTTGACGAAACCCCCATCTGTAGGGTCATCTGCAGACTGGGCAGTGTGTGGTGCCTTTTGTTTCTTGTGTTACTCAATGAACACCTATTGGAGAACTGCAGAAGCATAGTGTGAGGATTGCAGTCAGTACATGGTGACAGCCATGAGAGTTACTGACTTCATATTCCTCATAGGACATATGTCACAACAAACCCTTTTACAACAGTAAATGTATGAGGGTATCACAGCAACATGTCAATATTGGCCCTGTGTTTGTGCCTCCAGCCACAACTCTGTCAACCTTTGTACATATGTCATGCAGTAATAGGTGCATATGTTCTGTACACCATTATTTATTGACATCATATCTGATAACAAGCCAGTGAGATATCAGACTGCTACACATGTTATGTATAGTAGGGATTATATTTGAGGACATATCCTGGGCATTCTGTGGTTGTGTGTACAGTACTGAGGTCTGTGTACTTATGGTGATTGTTGATAGTGTGTGTATTGCGAATATGTACCTTGGCCTGTGTACAGACTGTGGTACATGTCATTATTCTTGGTCCTGTTCTATCTGATTTTACATGCTGCTCCAGTGTATGGTACCCTATCAGCTTACATGTCTGTAGGGCCAAACACACACATGTCTCATACCACAGACAACCATCAGACCACACTGTGTAGTGGCCCAGTATATGTAGGGCTAGTGTGTGAGTGGCAAATATGAGGATGGTGTTGATGAGACAGTAGATATACTGTAATATTAAACTAGCTTACCATATGTGGCTGTGGCTGTGTTCATACTGATTTTGGGTATGCACTTTCACACAGGTGTCTGTTACTCTGTGCTCTGACATGCCGGTAGAGCCTGCAATATTTGCAGGTATATGTGTATTCCCCATAAGAAATGTATGCCAGTGTTGTGGAAGTCTGCCTGCAGTTTGCACAGTGCTTTGTTACATGCCGAGAAGCTTAGTGTACTTACCCAGTGTGATGTTATGTCCAGATATTTGCCAGATGTGCTACTGACGAGCCACCATAACTGTCATGTATTTCTGACAAAGCAGTGGGATGCTCTACAGATGTATGTCACTAACTACTGGGTAGTATGTGGCCAGGTGACATTTGCACCAGCGGTTATTATGTGTCAAGACAGACAGGAGTGTGTGAATGCATAACCTATGTGGGCATATGTAGCCCAGTATTTACATGATATACCCATCTACATGGCAGTCAACATTCACATTGCCAGGCTTGGTCCACATGTCTTGCACTAATGGGTTTTCTGTATACCTCTGGACTGACCAGAGTGTCTCAGACTGTCCACATTCATGGGCCATATCTCTGCTGTAGTCCACAGGATCATTACTGTGCTAGCAGTGGTACTGTACTATGATGTCCTTAGGATGTCTGTCAGTAGCCAGTGGTGCACATGTTAAAAGCAGATGTGACCTCCCACACACAAGATGTCTGTTAAAACAACCCCTATTACAGTAGCAACAGTCTACATATATACCTGCAATACATACCTGACATCCCTTTGCAATAAGAGGTTGGGCCTATTGGGGCTGAGGTAGGACTCCACTCCATGTTCTGGACATATGGTGAGCATATATGTACATATACTTATCCATATATTTATATAGATATATACACATATACATATCGACATACATATATATATATATATATATATATATATATATATATGTGTGTGTGTGTGTGTGTACACACATATATATATATATATATATATATATATATATATATATATAAACACTCAAATATATACATATACACAGCAATATATGTCTACACATATACAGGTATTGATACATATGAACATATACTTATGGATATCTACATATATATTGACATTAATAGGTATATCAGAATGGATATGTATGCACATATAGTTATAGATATGTATATATATATATATATCTACATAAACAGGCATATATGTACACATATGTGTGTATATACAAAGAGATCTACACATGACCATATATATGATGCACTATATAGATGTGTATACAGACATATGTATGAATATACATGTTTATGTACATGTAGACATATAGCAACATATGTATATGTATATATCCATATTCCTATCATGTGTAAACATCAAGGTTGTGTATACCTTCCCAGATGTATCTCACCGTATGTATCTGATATGTGTACATTATAATGTGTTATGGAGCAGTCATATTAATAACAAGTACTACACATTTGTGGAAGCAAAGGCAATTGTTCAATACTAATCAATATGTGTATTGACAAATATATTGAAAAAACAACAGCTGTCTTCACAGTGGTCATGGCGTAGTGGTTAAGTGTTGTGACCATAGTGTACAGGGTCCTGGGTTCAAGCGCTGTTCATTTTGTTGCTGGGCAGAACAAGGACTGTCAGATACAGAGTGGTTAAGGCAGTTTTGAGCAGCATTAAATGCATTTGTGTGATTTTGCATGAAGCTAAGTGGTGCTAAGCTATGTGTAAATGTACTGGTGGTTAAACAGTGTAGGCTTCGCTTACCAGTGTGCAAATCAACTTAGCTGTTATACTGGAGCAATGCTTATACCTGCAAAGCATGGCTTAGCCCTGGTAACCAGTTCTCACCACCCAGACCAATAACATAGCAGGGTAATGACATCTGTAATAAGTGTAGGTACACAGCTATGACCACCTGCAGTGATGCCCCCCAGTACTGACACATGTGTACATGTGCATTACTGAGGATTGCAGTGTCTGTGTGTTAGCACACCTGTACTTGGGAATTCCATTAGGGCCTTCACAACCACTGCAACACCCATTGCCATAGTCAGTTGTGGCTGCTGCTGTATGGGACATTACATGTAACCTGTTATGCCCCTCTCCATACTGGCTACATGAGCCTTGCAGTACCAGCACAACAGTGTTGTACAAATGGGTTGATAGGCATGGGATATCCAATGAGTTCTGGCAAGTGTATATATGTGTGCATGTCCATATAACTGTAGAGTACAGCATTCCAAGGCCACATACTCCTATTACAATACCCATTGCCACACAGTAGTACAGATAGTGTTGTTGCTGCCCATAGGTGAGGCATGACAATGCAACACTCTACTATGCCTGTAGCATGTGCATTAGATGCATATCCCTGTAGTACAACTGTTGGGATATACAATGGGTTGTATCACAGTCGTGGGCAATGTGTGATGGTGGGTATGTCACTGTGTCGTCATGGGTTTCAGGGAGTACAATATCCACTGGGGGATGTGGGTGCTGTGTACACTACCATGACACCAAGGTACACCCGGTATATGTCTCATGTACCACTTTATGGTTACCACTGTCACCATCAACCATACAGGTAACTGATACCACAATCCAGCCCAGTTATGCATGTGCTGTGTGCAGCCTACCTGTAACACATTGGACACATGGTCAAGTTAGTTAACAGCGATAGGCCCAGGTCTCTCGGATGTGTGTCTGCCTGTTATGTGTCGGCTAATGTGTATGTGAAGGTATGTCACACTATGTATTGTCCATATACAGCCATTACATACCCCATTAGCATACTGTACATGTCTGGGGGATGTTCTGCATGTAACATGTAACCTGAAACACACCTCACCCTAAATGCTACGTAGTGTGTGCAATGAAAGCCACACACTTCAGTAGCACTACATTCATAGGTAGAGGTCTAGTCCCAGTATTGACAAGTAAGAGTGTGCATGTATGTGGATGGGTCTACATCAGGTTGCAGATTATACACGTCCCAGCAGGTCACCTGTCTATGTGGCAAAGGCAATTACTGTTATACAAACCTGTGACATGTGTTCAACTGTACCCCAGATATGTCACAGCCATGATGTCACCACAGTGCCATACCCTGTTGTGGAATATGACTGCAGACCATCCTCCTGATGACACATGTACACCTATAACACAAATGGATAACATTATGGAGACAACAATCAACCAGTGTTACTAACAGCTATTATGCATCATTGCTGGATGGCTACACTACCTGACATGTATGCATTAAACTTTACTCCTCACAATATGTTACACTGCAGTACTTTTGTACACTGTAGTACAGTCACCATGTGCATCAGAACCATAATAGCCTGTCCCTGCATCGATGTTATGGATGACAGGGATGTGGCACAGGTATCATATGCACAGGGTGTGTTGTTGGTTTGACAGAGGCCGAGGGTGGGCCATACATTTGGCACCATGTGTGTGGGTGAGGGGTGTAATGAGGTGAACTGGGTGTGGAGATGTGGTGTGTGTAGGTATGGGGTTGCCCTAGGTGTGTTTGTATAATGTACACAGTTCTGCCATGTGGTTGCCCTACACAGGTGTTTATGGACAGCTGCAGACCATACCTGGCAGGGTGTGCAGTTCATTGCCTCCAGCCACGGAGATGTGGACTATGCCAGCCAGGGGTTCCATGGGCATGTCCAGGTACAGGCATCGATGTGCTACTCCCCCTGATGATGACAGATGTCCGCTGGAACCAGGTCCCTCCTGGGACTGGCCAGGACCATGTGCTCATGGCCTGCTGTGTTATGGTGTGGACAGTGCCCCCCCTGCAGTGCCGGGGCTGGTACTGCCACTATGGGAACCCATTGCTGTCCTAGCACATCCACGTTGACTGCCAGCTGTTGATGTTATTGACCTACATCCACACAGCCATTGCCGCACTCCCACCACACATTCAAGCACGGACATACCACAGTCGATGAGGGCCATCATCTCACCAAACCATCTATCCATGAGCTCGGTATAAGCACGGATGGCACCAGACAGTTCACAGAAATTGTCACTTGCAGATGTGATTGCAGCCCTCTGCAGGCTTAGCCCCTGTCTGGTGTAATATTCCATACGTGCCTGTGCCACCATGACAGCCTGAAACATGTGCCTGCTGGTACCAATAGTGGTGCATCTGCCATGGGCATGATGACCAGTGGCCCTACCATGAGCACCCTGGAACATCTGCCTATGTGGTGCCCTGCCGGACATCCAGCTATGCCTGCTGTGACCAGACACAGTAGACATGGTTACCACACTCTTCTGTGCACTGCCACCAAATGCCAGCTGTCCCTCCACTATGGCCACTGGTGATGGGGTATGTATAGGCACTGACACTGTGTGTGGCGTTGGGGTGGCGAAAAGGGAGATGTCAAATGATGGCGCTGTTTCAGCCCCTGACAACCCCACCTGTGTCTCAACAGTACTATTATCATCTTTGGTGTCTGTATGAACACCAACATCAGTAACCAAAAAATGTAAATCCACAGAGAGCAAAGAAGCAGTCCAGTTCTACAAATTTATTAAGCACGCACAAAAATTAAAACCATAAACGCTATTTCATCTCAGCGTTTTCATCTGCATTACATCCAGACTTCATCAGATGACCAGTGTAATTAATACAATCCTTATATATATATATATATATATACTAATTACCTCCACCAATTACACCTCCTTAATTAAAATCAATTAAAAATAGTTTAAAATGAGTTAAAAGTTATTTACTATTATGATTACCTAATTCTTGCCAAATAATGCAGTAATACAATTCCCAAAGTAAGGAGTTAGTTTATTTATAAGAGAATTTATGGATTTTATTTATTTATTAGGAACATTTTAGTATTCCTAGTTAGTTTTTTTTTTTTAGAAGTACTTTGGGAATTGTATCACTGCATTATTTGGCAAGAATTAGGTAATCATAGTAGTAAATAACTTTTAACTCATTTTAAACTATTTTTAATTGATTTTAATTAAGGAGGTGTAATTTGTGGAGATAATTAGTATATATATATATATATATATATATATATATATATATATATATAAGGATTGTATTAATTATACTGGTCATCTGATGAAGTCTGGATGTAATGCAGACAAAAACACGGAGATAAAATAGCGTTTATGGTTTTAATTTTTGTGCGTGCTTAATAAATTTGTAGAATTGGACTGCTTCTTCGCTCTCTGTGGATTTACATTTTTTGGTTATTGGTTTTGGTTGTGGTCCACTTAACACCAACATCAGATTGCATGCAGGAGGGGCCCTGATCCACTACGCCACCTGGGGGGAAAAACAAGAAATGCACTTTAAGACCTGTTCAGCATTGCATAACAGTACACACATACACACACACACACACACACACACACACACACACACACACACACACACACACATCACCTTAATACCTACCTGTCCATCACTTTACAGATAGTCCCACATTTATTCCCACGGGTTCTCCATCCTGCATCACACTTGGTAACATACACTCATTACTACCATTCATTAACGTATCATTCCCCTAAATGCCTAGACAAGTGATCACAACACAAGACCTGTCACTTCATTACCTCCCTGACCTGAGTGGAGTGGCTGTACATGGCCTCACTGCTGTCATTCAGTGTTCATCCTGGGTATGTCTGGATATCATGAGCATGGCCCCTATATGTGAGGAACTACTATGTTCACTCCATAATATCACGCACTGGAGTGTCATGTGTAAGTATTGCTCAGTATATGCCAGATATGCTGCTCAATCAACCTATCATGTGACAGCTGTAATATATGGATATACTCCCTGGTGTTGTCTAGTAATTCTCCAATGCATCTGTAGTGCTGCATATGTGGGTTGTCAGTCACCTCTCTGCTGAATGCGATATTAAGGGTATACCTGGTGTCTACCTTCCCTCCCAATGCATGTTCCATGCTACAGACCTTATTATACTATCAGCTGTCCTGTGATTATATACATGACAAGTATTCCTAGTGTGCCATGTGTCAGTCCATGTCCATCTACTGCACGATCCCAAAGGGAAGTACTGCTGTATGAACAACCCCACAATCACACATGTGTATACATGGACACCCACACAAACACACATGCGCATACACATCCTACATGCATCACCCTCCCTCCACTTCACCAGAGTGACCCTACAGACAAAATAACCACCCACCAAGACACACACACACACACACACACACACACACACACACACACACACACACACACACACACACACCAGTGAAGTTGCACAATGATAGTACACACAGCCCTCCTGTTACCCATCTGTCAACATGTATAACATCTGGTACACAACAGCATGCAGTGCAGCTATAGTCAATCCATGCTAGCAACAGTATACATGTGTGTGCTGCATGTGCTGTGTTAGTAGATGATGCCCCTTCCCCTGGATACCACTGCACCCATGTACACAGTATTGCTGTGCACCTGTTCTGCAACCTGCCATGTACTGTGCACCAAACCTCACAGGTGTACAACCCATTGCTGAATGTGTAGTACTGTGTCAATTATGTCAGCTCTAATGCTCACAACCCCTATGATTTGCAACAACACATACCTGGGATGATATGTGGACAGATGTCATTTGTGAATGCCTGATGTCTGGTTTATAGAGCTCAACTTCAGTAGACAATGTATGACCAATCCAACACTATTACACTGACAACAGTCAGAGCATGCCATGGCTATGGGGAGTGTACACACCCTTATTGATATGACGAACCCTTCCTTGATCTGTGATGGGACCACATCACTGCATATATTAACAGTACATGAGCTCGATATGTGTCATATGTCCTGTACATTCACACGCAGTGTCTACAGAATTTGTTAGGTGTGGAGATGCTGACAGCGATGCATACACTCCATGTGTGCATATGTGTGCACACCCTTATTATGACAGTTTGTTGCACCTATTGTTATGTGTACTACAGCAGTCACTACTCCTGGCAGGGGTATACTAGCATATGCCATCTGCATTTGCCAGTGTATATTCAGTCTGCCCTACACATGTCCCCTAAATCTGCATGATTGTAAGGTCTACTCATGTGCACATCCCTTGGTTTTCACACACTGCTGTCACTATTGCTGTGGGGGTAGGGTTACGTCTGCCACAGTTCCTGAACCTGTCTGTGTGCAGATACAGCCATTCGTAGCATCCTTAGGATCCCTGCTGCAGTGCACTGGTGTGTCATGCTGACACCCTCTCCCCACCTTCAGCCTTTTTGCAGATGCTTGACAATTAAGGCCTACATATGTGTGTCAGTTTGCAGTGTCCCATACACTGCACACCACATGTTACAGCCTAATCCCAGCTGATAATGTGGACCACAGTAATAGGTTATGCCATAGTGTAACTCTGTAACAATTGCCATTGTACTACTGGTATATACACTGTTGTTGCACTGTATACGGATGGTATTTCACGCATGTCCCTACTGTAGGCCATGTCTCCCACCATTATGTTACTCCCTGGGGACACATTCCACAATGACAGGATATTAGTTAACTTGCAGGTGTCTGAATTACCCTTCCAATACCCCATCATGGTCACCACTGTGATGCCGTGCATTTAACAGCAACAATACATGCACATGTACAGCATGCATTCTGGGTAGGTGTGTTAGATGTGTGCATGGAATATACCATAGCCATTACATGCCCGATGCATTGGCAAGCATCAACATAAACCATACTCACTGGCTACAGGCTGTTGCATTGGTCATATACCGGAGGGACCTACATAAGAGGGTGAAAGATGCGAATTCAGTGGCCACACCTGTGGCATTGCTACAGGGTGAGTGCAGCATTACAGTACATCAACAGTACATGTCCACAATACTACCATGTATGCACATCTGTTTATCACTACTATGCAGCAACAAACTATATCTATAACATGTCAGATATGCATGTTCTACCTGTACAGATGCAGATGCATACACAACAATGGTTTACTGATGTGCCCTGTGGCCTTACCTGCACATTTCTCAGCCAGTGTGTGGGTAGCACCCACCTCCACAATGGTGTCTGGCAGTTGTTGGCTATGTGGACGGGCAGGTGCCACAAGGCTGGCAAGGAGCTCCTCAACACGTGTTGGGGGAATGGATGGCATGACCCCCCATTGTGAGGTGATCCCCCCGGATGGCAGCAGCATGCCAATGGGCATTACAAAGCAGGTCAGAACAATGATCCCGGACCTGTTCATAACCGCAGTTGTTCAGTCCGACATCATTGACCCTGTGGACTAGGTCGTTCCACAGGGAAGTTTGCTCCTGCTGCTCATGGGTGGCCCAGCCAAACAGGACAGGGTAGTGCTGGATTAGGTGGTTTATTTCTATATCATTGTCAGCAGCTGTGTAAGCTGGGAGCCATCCATGTGACATCTTGCCTGAAAGACATAAAGATGGAAAGAGGTCTGAGAAACCTGAGCACCTCATACAGCAAGGTTACCACAGTTCTTAATACACATCTTTGTAACACCCCCACCATATCAGCAATAACAAACCGTACAAACAACTCAATAGGTATAGCTACAGCTTACCTACCAGTGGGACAGCTATTGTATTGTGCCACACATTGTGCTATGAGTTTGTAGCCATGTTCCCTGTGTGGACATTATCATTGCTGGCCTGTTACAGACTATTCACCTGCATGCCATTGTTAGGGCCACTATGGTTCCATATACACCTGTGGTATGCTTGCTATATGATTGCTGCACATCTGACATTCTGTGCTATTGGGGATATCTATGCATGCTGTTGGACATGTTCCGGGCTTGTGTAAACTATTACTACCCACATTTGTTCTATAACAGTGACACAATAGCATGTTTATGGAATATTTGCCAGCAGAACCACCTCTCCAAACTCATCTGCCCATGTTACCAGGCCACATCACATGTGGGACCCACTCTGGGGCCTCCTCATGTACTGGTCTAGCACTACCTTCAGGTAGAACCAACTTAGGGGATGTTGCCCCACCCGAGGGCACACACAGACATGATCTTGTCCCCCGAGGCTAGGTCCAGGGTCTGTTCCATAGCGGGCTCCACAGACACATGTGGGATGTGTTACATCACCTTGAGGCACCCAGTACACATTCACAGGGTCCACATGCTCCTCCTGCCCAGCTTTCAGGCCAGACACCTTTGGGATATGGACTGCTGTTGTGAGTAGCAATGAGTGGGAGGCTTGTTCCCATTGTGTCCATATTGGGGCCCATGGGGGCTTCCACATCACAGACCACACACACACACACACCATCCAGGGTGTTTACCCATCACATGTGTCACATACCACCCCTGTAGGCTGTCCTCTATACCTATCAACCCGGACCACCTCCACAACTATACCTGCCATACTTCTCCATATTCCCATTACCTACTTCACAGACAAGGGCAATGTAGTCCCAACAAAGGGTTCACATGTAACATACCTGTACATGTTGCACACACTGACAGCTGTATATATCTGTGTGTATTACTATGTGTACTGTTCTCTCGTACATAGCATGCAGCATTGTGGTGGTAATATAGGGGACATGTATTTACATATATATATATGTGTGTGTGTGTGTGTGTGTGTGTGTGTGTGTGTGTGTGTGTGTGTGTTTGTATATATGTAGACATGTGCATATAGGTATATATCTATATATGTGTAGATATATATGACGTATATATGTGTTTATATATATATGTCTACATATGAGTATCTGTATATCTGTGGATATACATGTATGTGTGTGTGTGTATATATATATATATATATATATATATATATATATATATTATATGTACATTGATATATATATATATATATATATATATATATATATATATATATATATATATATACACCTTTATATGGAGTACATTCAGACATTAGGTCAACAATCTCACAACACCTTCCTGCACAGCTGCACTGTTCTACATTGCTACAACACAGACAGATGCCACATATTGATACAGCCTAAAATTAGGGGGGTATGTATAGGACCAGATTGCAGGTAACCCTATTACACACCTATGGCATTCCAGCATGTTACAATACAGGTTAACCTGAATATCCTGCAAGTGGTGGGCTTTGGTACCCACGTGTCCATCATTATGGCATTACTTTCACCACCAGCTGTTGGCCACAGTAATAATGCTTCCCATTACACAACACACACTATGATGGCTTACATCTTATCAGTCAGTGCTGCTCTGCACAGTTGATGGGTATGGCCCACTACCCACAGGGACAGACTCTATTGTCCTTAGCAGTTGTTCAACTGAACATCATTACAACAACAAGATCTGATGGCATATATAAATCATTCCACATCATCTATCCCATTATTATGGACCAAGTACTACAGTCCATTACATGCATATATACTTCACATACCTGTTGTGGGAATGATGTCTGTTTTGGATAGTTTGCTGGATGGATGTTTTTTTTTTTTTTTTGTCTTTCACTCACTCTCTCACTCTCTATCTCAGTCTCTCTCCAGTAAATGGATTGAGCTGCTTTGAATAGATTGCAGCATGGCTTTTGTAGGTGATGCATATGATCAGGTGATGGCCTCTGCACCAATCAGTGCCCTCCACTTGCTACCTGCATGCAGCATGCTGTGTAGTACTTCCAATTACCACTGTCATGGCAACTCACTACTATAAATCCATACATCATGTGGGCATGGTCCGTTTGCCTTTACTGTATGGTGGATATCTTTCTTGTGTGTGGGCAGCAGCGTTACAGACAGCAGGTAGTAATACCTCTTACAAGAGACCTTGCACACTCAGGCCAGCTACATATTTGTATGAGGTTCCAGAACTACAAACAAAGTGTGAGTAGTGTTGTTGTATGCATTGTATAGCACCAGTGTTACAGGGTTTGTGTGTACATACTAGTTTAACATGGAATGCAGTCTGTCTGCATAGCTCTCAACTGTGGGCCTATCCACTTGATGGCCAGAGGTATTCCTACTATGTTTTGTCTGTCCACCACACAGGTCTTGTGTCAGATATATCACTGGCAGTGTTTGTGTTGAGTGCTATCAGTACATGGCTGCATCCATTTCTGTTTCTAACTTCATATTCCTGACTATGGGTATGTTGCAGACTATCCTGTAACACCAGCGACTTGCCTAGTGTATGAATACAGTATTTCACACATGGGCCTGTATTCCAGCCTCTGTTCTCCAACTATATACCAGGCTTTGTCCATATGACATGCTGTCAGGGGCTGTTATGTAGTGGGCTGTGAGTATGTCATGTTGCCATTTCTGTCATCAGTCCACAGCTGCTGTGGCCCCCACACATACTGTGGGCTTGGGTCCATATATGTGTGGGCTTCATCTGCACAATACATGTGTGCCCTTATGCACTCCAGAGGCAAGTGTATGTAACAGTGGTATATGGCCCTGTATGTCAGTCTATGGGGGGAATGCACGATAACTGACCTAGGCTGTTACAACATGTGGGGGTATCAGGGGTAAGCTGCCTTAGGGTATCTGGATGTAGATTACCATACAATTCACCTTGGGTAAATGCAGACCTACTGCTTCCTGCCATACAGACTGTTTTGTTTGTCAGTGTGATTGTGATGGTGTCAGTTATGCCTTATTATGTAACAGATACATCTCATTGTGTCAACTGAGGTCTTTACCCCCTAGGGATTGTGTACAGAATGTAGATAGAGGCTGCTAGACTATACATCTGCATTACTTATTTTTGATTGATTGTTATCCTGTGGCCCAGTCTGTCTTTATTATTGTAGTACTTGAATGCCTCGGCCTGGACAGCAACATATGTAAACCTTTCCAGAATGCTGCATTAATATAACTGTTTCACAGTCACATTACTCTGTTTATATGTATGTCAGAGTCTAAACAGCTATATGACATAGCATATACAACTGTAATAGTACACAAATAAAGCTTTCCCATGTATGCAAACTGGTGTGTGGTGTTATATCCTTTAACCACTCTGTGGGTATATGTTGCAGGCAACAACTGTCATTTGTATTGGTGGCTCATACAGTGTCCAGTTGGTAAGATGGCAACTGCAGGCATAGTGGCTGTTCCGTATTGTGTGCACCTTCTACATATGTATCTTCCTATACATATCTCTGCGTGTGTATGTGTAGTTACATATATATGTATATATATATATATATATATATATATATATATATATATCTATATATGTATATATATATAGATATATATATATATATATACATGTAAATATATATATATGTCTGTGTGTGTGTGTGTGTGTGTGTGTGTATATATATATATATATATATATATATATATATATATATATATATATATGCATATATGTGTCTGTGTATATGTATCTTAGGAATGTTATTTGCTTCCACATTGTACATTCCCTATGGTAGCCAGACTGTACTGCATGATATGTTACTGATACCAGCCTGACATCATACAGGTGGGATGGAGTACTGTTAACATCTTGTGCCCATGTTGTGTCAGGTCCTGGTTATGGGATTTGCAACAGTCAGTATTGTATTGCAGGGCAGACGTGCTTGGTTGTGGGGGGATTATCTAAACATGCAAGACATATGTTGTTTGGGCCCCCTCACCCTCATTAACAGTGCATGGGGACATTTATGTTTTTGCTATTTTCTCTTTTATATCTATAGATATATGTCTGTACATACCTATATAGATATAGATTTATGCTTACATATATATAAATATTGCTGTATCTATATATATATATATATATATATATATGTATATAGACATACACATGTAGACATATATATCTATAGATGTATGTCTATATATATATATATATATATATATATATATACACACACACACACACACACACACACACACACACATATACATAGATATGTTATATCTATTTATACATAAATACACACACACACACACACACACACACACACACACACACACACACACACACACACACACACACACACACACATACATCTACATGTTTAAATACATTTCCTGTACTGTTGAATGACTGGTCTGGATGATTTGTTTGTGAAAGCATCAGGGTTATGTATATCTGACATAGCTTAGTGGTAAATTGCTTTGGCTATGGTGTGCAGGGTCTTGGGTACGAGCCATGCAAAGGCTATTTATTTTGTTGCTGGGCAGGACAAGGGCTGTTGGATACAGAGTGATTAAGGCACTTTTAAGCACTTTGCGTGGGTTTGCATGGAGGTAAGCACTGCTAACCTTCGGTTACAGTTTCTTATACTGATTTAGCTTCTCAATTGCTTAACCTGTGTAGGCACTGCTTATCCCCACACAAACAAGCTTAAACCCGCTTACTGCTGCTTAAAAGTGCTTAGTTCCGCTTACCCGACACTCTTCTTCTTTTTCTTTCAGATGCTTCCGTTAGGAGTCGCCACAGCAGATCATGTGTTTCCATTTCTTCTTGTCCTCTGCATCTTGCTCTGTCACACCAACCAACTGCATGTCCTCTCTCACCACATCCATAAACCTTATCTTAGGCCTTCCTGTTTTCCTGTTACATGGCAGCTTCATCATTAGCATCTTTTTCCCAATATACTCTGCATCCCTCCTCAGCACATGTCCAAACCAATGTAATATTGCCTCTGGCTTTGTCTCCAAACCTTCCAACCTGCACTGACCCTCTAATATACTTATTCCTAATCCTGTCCACCCTCGACACACCCAGTGCAAATCTTAACATCTTTAACTCTGCCACATCCAGCTCTGACTCCTGCCTTTTTGTCACCACTGTCTCCAACCCATATAACATAGCTGGTCTCACTACCCTCTTGTAGACCTTCCCTTTCACTCTTACTGGTACTCGTCTGTCTCAAATCACTCCTGACACTCTCCTCCACCCACTCCATCCTGCCTGTACTCTCTTCTTCACCTCTCTTCCACACTTATCATTACTCTGAACTGTTGATCCCAAGTATTTAAACTCATCCACCTTCACCACCTCTACTCCCTGCATCCTCACCATTCCTCTAGCCTCCCTCTCATTCACACACATATATTCTGTCTTAGTCCTGCTGACCTTCATTCATCTTCTCTCTAGAGCATATCTCCACCTCTCCAGGGTCTCCTCCACCTGTTCCCTACTCTCACTACAGATAACAATGCCATCTGCAAACATCATAGTCCACGGAGACTCCTGTCTGATCTTGTCTGTCAACCTGTCCATCACGATTGCAAATAAGAAAGGGCTCAGAGCTGATCCTTGATGTAATCCCACCTCCACTTTAAACGCATCCATCACTCCCACTGCAGACCTCATCGGGGTCACACTACCCTCGTACATATCCTGTACCACTCTTACATCCTTTTCTGACACTCCCGATTTCCTCATACTGCTCTCTAGGCACCCTGTCATATGCTTTCTCTAAGTCCACAAAGACACAATGCATCTCTTTCTGACCTTCTCTGTACTTCTCCATCAACACTCTCAGAGCAAACATCGCATCTGTTTCCCTCCCGCTTACTCTTAACTTTTACTCTTTTAACTCTTACTTTAAACTCCCGCTTACCCCGCACTAATTTCTTTAAAAGAAAATAAAAAAGGGTTGATAGGAAAGTGGTGAAAAAGGGGCACAAAGAGGGAAAGACAGTAGAGAAAATATGCAGGGATGTGCAGGAAGGGTGTAGGGAAGGTCCATAGCTGCCCATTTCTTCTTCAGCAACAGCTGTGCATATACACTGAATTTGAAGGTAGATTTTGACACTCAAACCTCTGAGAGAGGGGTGAGGACAACAATAATATGTTGTGATGCCAATTAGACCAGATTACATGTGTCTAGTGGACTTGTGTGTGAAATGGATAGCTATGTATGGGCGAGATTTTTTTTTGGGAACAGATTGCCCTTTTTTTTCCAGGTGACAGTGTGATGTTACATTACATATTTGGGGTGGGAGATTGGGTAGGTTAACAGACAAGACAAACAAGATGCATACAGGGGCGGTATATGACACATGTGGGGGATAAACACCTTGATGGGGAGGGGTGTTGGGAAATCAGAAACCCATGAGGCCCCTAGTGGAAACAGTGGGACTGAGGTCCCCACCCATGGGAGTCACCACTGCACCTTTACTGCTCCAAAGGTGGCTGTGCTGGGGGCTGTGTCAGAGAGCCAGAACAACCCTCTAGTCATGACATGCAGCCTTTGAGCTGGTGTAGTAGATCTCCAAACTGCTGACTGAGCTCGCTATGCACCACGACCTGGACCTGGCAACAGGTGACAGGTTCCTGTCTACATCCACTCCCGGGGGGTCGAGCCCCATCCCCTGAGGTGGTTCCACCTGAAGGTGGTGCAGGACCAATGGATGAGGAGGTCCCGGGTTGGGCCCCAGACGTGCTGGTGCCCGGTGCCATGGCCAGCTGAGGTGGGACAGGTGGGACTGCTGGGACCCGCATTCCCACATGTGCTATGGTGTTTATGATTTATCAACATATGTGGGTTAGTAATAGTCAACACATTTCAGGATTAGGTATAACAGCATGCATAGATATTCCCATTAATCCAGACACCAGATACGGAACATTTGCAGAGCAAACAGAACACATGCATATATGGGACCACAGTGGTAATTACAACAGCATGCAGGTACATTGATGGCACCATGCCACCAACGTTTGAATATTCCAACATAGCACATGCATAGAAACAGATTTAAATAATTATCAAACAATAGGACATATGTTCCAAGATTACAGTGAAGTCATCACGTACCAATTGAGTTGGGCATTTAGTTTATTGTTGCAGATATGGTGGGGGTGGATAAAAATATCAATTAACAACTAGTATATTCCTGTAGTTTGCATTACTTTCCTAGTTGGTGCTATCTGTACCTTACAAGTATTACTACACTCCCCTATTGCCTTAGTTTGGACAGTGATATGGCTGTCAACAACTATATAAATGAACTGGTTTTACCTGCAGTATATACTTCATACTTGGTATACCTGTGGAGGAATTGTTTGTTAACACTAACTATTTCTACACATACTCCCAGATTCCAAGTTGATGCTATGCACATACCTGTCCATCTCTTTTTGCACAGACTCTGGCCATGTCTTGACCACATGCAGATGAACCGGGACATATGTACACTATTGCCCTCTTCAACCTTTAGTGACTTGCAACACTCTTATACAGGATTTCCTAGACAGTTATATTATGTAGCACAGTGTAGTGACAGTGATGAGTGATACCTTATTATTCAGAGCAACTGCAACATTCACAATGCCATACAATAACAGAGTAAACAGTACTAGTACAGGGTATTAATCTTTTATTTCTAGGCACAGTGTTCGTATCTGACAGACCTGTGGGAGCAATGTTTGTTAGCACTACCTGAATGTCGCCACATAAATTACCAGAATCCACATTAGTTCATAGGTAGGTACTAGTCTATCAGCTCAGGGGCCTAAGTAAGCCTAGCCAACAAGGTTCCCTGGCTTAAGCCACCCAAGAAAGTTATTTTCCTGTGCCCCTGTCGAGCAGAGTCACAGAAGTGATCCCCGGGGTGTATTTTCTATTTCCCATCCACTTATCAAGATGTTTCTTAAAGAGTGCTAATGATTATACATACATCTCACTCTGTTACTGTACAGACTCTGGTCACAGCTTGACAACATGGGGGTGTAGATGGGATATACTTGGCTTATTACTCTCATAACATTTTGGGGAGTTGCTAGTGTGACAGTTTTGTTCTTATAGATGTGTGACAATCAGTTGTATTTCCTGTTTGCTGCCTAAACATCTGGGATCATCCCACTGATTTCCCAGGGGGACAGGGTGACAGGCAGCAGATATGGGCCAATATACTGGACATTCTGGACATATCTGTACAGTTGTGAGGTATGATTCTGTATGCAGCCTACTTCCCCTCCCAGGATTCAGACCATGGCTGTGTCTGCTAACACTAAAACATCGTCCATCACAGTTGTGTGTACTATATATATATATATATATATATATATATATATATATATATATATATATATATATATATATATATATATATATATATATATATATATATATATATATATATATATATATATATATATATATATATATATATATATATATATATTTTTTTTTTTTTTTGTATATCTCTTATCTGACTTCTGTGTATAATTCCTCTGTGGTTTTACATTCTGACCTTGTATTACATCACTCTTATACAGGATTTCCTAGACAGTTATATTATGTAGCAGAGTGTGGGTGACAGTGATGAGTAATAACTTATTATTCAGAGCAAATGTAACAATAACAATGCCATACAATACCAAAGTAAAGAGTACCAGTACAGGGTATCAGTCTTTTATTTCTGGGCCCAGTGTTCGTATCTGACGGACCTGTGGGAGCAATGTTTGTTAGCACTACCTGAATGTTGCCACACAAAGTACCAGATTTTACATTAGTATTATGCACTTACATCTCACTCTGTTACTGTACACATTCTGGTCACAGCTTGACAACATGGGGGTGTAGATGGGACATACTTGGCTTATTACTCTCATAACAGTTTGGGGAGTTGCTAGAGTGACAGGTTTTTCTTATAGATGTGTGACAATCAGTTGTATTTCTTGTTTGCAGCCTATACGTCTGGGATCATCCCACTGATTTCCCAGGGAGACAGAGTGACAGGCAGCGGGTATGCGCCAATTTACTGGATATTCTGGGCATATCTGTACAATTGTGGGGTATGATTCTGTATGCAGACTACTACCACTCCCAGGATTCGAACCATGGCTGCGTGGGCTAAAAATACAACAGTTCACATCTCAGTTGTGTGTGCTATTTGGACTTTGTTGTCTGTCTCTTCACTGTTTTCTGTCTATGTCTCACTCAGTTTTACTAAATGACCTCTGGGGATTACACCAGTCATATACAGACATTCCTACACATTTTATTTATGTTGTACAGTGTGGGTAACGGTGCTTAATACAACAGTACTATTACGTGATTGCAAATCTACATTACCATATGATACCCGAGTAAACACATGCAGTCCAGCAGTTAGACCTTTATTGTCAGGCTATTATGCTTTTATTTACATGAGACTCTTCCTGCCATATTCTTTGGTGTATGCAGTGCTTGCCTTAAACAATAAAGGTTTTATACAGATAATTAACTTACTAATACTTTTTATTTATTTCCTATGACAGTACATGCAAGTGTATTACTACACTGCCTCGTGTCGCAACCTCTCCAAGTGACATCCACGGGCTTCCTGGTTCGCAGTCCAAATATTATTGGACTGGATGTGTTCAATCAATATACTTCCAAAATTACGTTATTTGCAGATGACATTTTACTAACTCTGCCTAATTCAAGAAAAACTATCTCTGACTTAGAATCTTTAATATACTTATTTAAATCTATTTCTGGTCTACACTTTAATCAATCAAAATCTAAATTCATAATATTAAATAAAAATAAGAAGGTTCAAATTCATAAAAATCATGTTATAGGGGAACAACCTACTTCTCTTGAATACCTTGCTATTGTCTTGCATAGTCCTATAAAATAAACAATAACAGCTAACTTTAATAATATTTTAAAACATAACTCAAATTCTCACTGAGAAATAGAATAAACTTTTTATTTCCTTTGAGGATATGCTTCAGTCAATAAAAATGATTATCCTACCCAAAATATTATATACATAGTTCAAGCTTTCTCTGTCTTCTCAGAAAAAAATCTAATTAATGATATAAATAAGCTATTTTTAAAATTTCTTTGGTTCTCCAATAAAAATAAACTAGCCTTTCTGCATCATGTTAGACCATGGGATCAGGGATGAATTAATTTCCCAGATATTGATACCTATATTAAAGCTTCAATTTTCAATATAATTTTGAATTGGGTAGATTCTGATTATATTTCTAATTGGAAATATTTACATTGGATAATTCTACAGAATGATAATCTTCCTGAAAACCTTCTCTTAAATAATCATGCCAATACCTTTTGGCATCTTCTTTGTTATGTTATGCAATATAATATTCCTAGACCTACAAACTCTAGCTTTTTAAATTCTATACTTAATAACTTAAAAAAATATCCTTTCTAATGTTGATACCAAAATTTGGTTTGAAACTTTAATTCCTTTCAGTTTTACCAAAATCTTTTTGATAAACTTCATGGTAATATCTTTATTTCTTGGGAATCTAAAAAATGTATTTGCTGGAAGCAATGTCAAACAAATCTTTTAGTTAAACACATCAACTGACAAAGGAATTTGATCTAGATTGTCATGATTGGTTACTACTACACATCAACTTACGAATGAATTTGATCTGGATTCTCATGATTGGTTACTACTACAAAGTCTGACAACTTACTCTAAAAATCTTTCCATAATCCTTAGTAACTCATTTTTTAAAGAAATGCTCAAATTGTTATTTTATTTATATGAAAGCATCTATAACAAGTTAAATTTGGAAAAATCTAACTTCAAAATTATATAAAATTCTTATAAAATATAAAGTAAAATTGCAAGATAAATATTGGAATTAAATTACTATGGGTCACATTTCTAATCTATCTTATGAGGACAAATCTCAGATTTTATCTTCTGTAAAACTTACACCCTGGACACAATATTGGCATATATTTACATGGAAATTTTTATATAGAGCTTTTCTTACACCAAATAAATTAGCTAAAATTGGTAAAAATAAGAATATTTGCTGTTGGAGATGTTTACTTGAATGTAAATCTGACTGGGTTCCTATTTTTCCACCTGTCCTGTGTTAGATTGATTCTGGTATGGTTTAGGTGACTTTTTAAAAGCTTTATTCATCGATTCATTTTTATTATAAAAATCCTTAATTTTATCTAATGTTAATGATAGTCTTTTATTGAATAATGACAAGCTTTCCTTGCTTTGGACCATTCTGGTGGTTGCAAGGAAAAGTACTGCCAGGAAATGGAAATCTACTGCTGCACCACTTTTTGGAGACTTTTTATCCTTTCTGAAGGAGAGATCTTATAAGTAAACTAAAGTCAAAGAACGCATGATCCATCCTAAATCCTTTATCAATAATCCTTGGGAAAAAGTGATTTCACTCATTGATACTTTTCAGACAAATCTTGACTCTCTTTAATAAAAACAAAGTTGTACATATTTTCTTATTTTTCTCTTTCCTTTATCTAGGAATCTGACTAATATTAATCTTATTTTGGGCTTTTGTACACATTGTCTATAGTTAATTTTCTTGTTTAATTATTTATCTCTATTTGTTTAATATTATGTATTAAATTATTGTATTGCTATTAAGAAAAGAAAAGAAAATTCTCTTGATCAAAATATTAGAGAAGTTATAGCACTACTTTATTCATCATTGATTATATCAATCATTGAATATAAGGCACCCTTCTGAATATACCACACTAAGCACCTAAACCAGTTTGAAAGACCTCAATGCCTTCTCACCAAAAAGAATCCAGGTAACAATACCCTCAGCTACTCCTGCAGATTAAAAGCCCTGTCTCAGCCTTCTTATACAATGAATGACTCAACACTCTTTAAATTCTGTCACTTAATCAGAACCAGTGGTAAAGCAAAAAAATGTTATAGAGACCAAAACCTACACTACTAGTGGAAATAATACCAAATAGTAATACTTAACCCAACATATACTCCATGAATAAGTGGAGAAAGTCCACTTGATGGAGGACATTGTTAATCTCTCACATTATTGGATGATGTGGCTATGCTTATTGATATTTTCCCTTGTCTAAAGGCTTATTAAAATCCATGAAACTATGAAAATACCTATGAGTCTTGTTTTAATGCACTTCTCTAAAGTAACTTTAAGAATACTCTCCACATTCATACTTAGATGCAGGTAACGCATACCATATAGTCTCCAACCTTCTTGTGAATTGCCATGCTCACTATTCACTTCTCAAAGCATCCATCAATCCACCCCCTCATTCCACTCTGTTATTTTCTCTGTTCTTAGTCTATTTGCATATAGCATTGGTTACACCTCAGAGAAGTCTGTTGTGCTCCCCATTTCCCTGTACCCTCCCCCCAATTGTACTGCACTGAGCTGTGACTCTTCAACTCCACCTGCAGCCTGTTCTTTTGTTTGTAGATGGAGGCTTCTGTGCTCTACTTAATATAATGAGTGGTAGAGTCTCCAACTAGGCAAAAGTTCTATCTGCTTTGTCATTTTATACTAAAAAACATTGGCATAGCTTGGGGGCCATCACTAAGTGGGAAAAGCACATTTTCTGAATGAGTTACAGGAACAGTAATTGACTTCTTCCAGAGCTATAGTAACCCCAAAGCTAATTACACCAAATGTGGTCATTTGTGGGCAGATGCCCCCTCACATGTAGAAAATTGAGGGATTTTGACACTTTCTACCTGAAAGCAAGCTTTATGTTCCATTTAGAGACCTCACCTTTAAATTTAGTGTAATTTGATCTCCTGCCATTTGTAGTCATGAAATGGAACCCTGTATTAACATTTTAACACAGTGCTTAGTAGCTTCCCTCGTGGATTGTTTACCTTTATTTGTTTGTTTGTTTGTTTGTTTTTAAGCATTTCTTTCTACTTTTGCTAGAACACTTCTTTCTCTCAGTGTAGTACTTTTCACTTTAACAGAATCCCCTTTCATTTGAAACAATTATCATCTTCAAGTTTTATGTACAGATTGTATCATTTCACATTTTTGTAATTACTGCTAGTACTTTTGTTGCCTTCCTTTCCAGGTTGTCCACCTCTTAATGATCTGGTCATTTATATTTTCTGGGATATTTTCAGGGATTTGACATGGTTGATTCATGTTTTGTATACCACCTTGTGTTTTATTTTTATTTTTATTTTTATTTTTATCATTTGCTTATAACAATCTCAAGATGTACACTCATTGTATCTACATTTATATTTGTTAATATTATTGAACATATATTGTATTTGTATTCACAATGGTTTATCACCTTTGATATATACATGATTTTATGTGTTTTTGAAAGCAGTCTTTTGGGTTCATGAATATGCATTATATGGATAGGGGTCGGATTATACCATTGGTGAAGCATGGCTGATGCAGGATATAAATATGTATGATGCTCAAGTTTGGGCATGTTTCATTATTCACTGAAGAAGGCATATTTCCGAAACCGGTCTGAGGTTTGGATTAATGTTTGGGACATTTTTATGTTCTAGTTCATCTACAATAAAGTGTTGGACTATTGATGCTGGCCATTTGTGTTTTTTCTACTAATGGTTTGGCCGTGCATGCTGTACGTGCGAGGCGTGGTGTTCTACTTGTCTTGTTGGTTCTCGCTGTTGGCGTTTTAGTTTTCGCTATCGGTAGGAGAGGACTCCTCACTTGGTTTATTTAATTGTTCTCATCAGTTGCTTTGCTGTGGATATATCTATACTTTTATTTCAACATTTGGGACGTTTTGGTGGAATTGGTCGGCTGGCTTTTTTGGATGGATACATGGGGAGTTCATAGCAGTGTCTTGAAGGTACTGGTGATATAACTATATGTGGTGGTATATTTGTTTCGGGCTGACCTTTTCGGAAGACATATTTGGTAACTGGAATTCCCTTTTTGGAACTGATTTCAGCATTACTTTAATTGTGGACAGTAATCCTTGCGGGTCGCTAAAGATTTTCAATATCCACGTTCTTTTGGGCCTATACTGACTGTCGTGGAACTATCAACAACATATATATGGGAGCCATTCATGGTTTGTTTGGGGGACCGGGACATTAATGATACATCATATACTGTATAGGATTTCCTTATCTGCATTTGTATGTCAAATTCTTTTTCGGGTATACTGATGAATATAAATAACACTTATGAGGGGTTGTTAGGAATTTTCCTATAATTTTACAGACATACGTATTTGTCAGGTGCTTAGTAGGTTGGTGTTGACTAATCACAGATCACCTCTTTGTATTTTAGGGTCAATATAGGTGGTTTAGACAGCTGCTTGTACAATTGTAGATAGTATTTTCGAAGGGTAGTCAAGGTTTTCTAATACCTATGTCGATATGGTCTTTTTTCATGGTCATTGAGATATTTAACTGTTGCAAGTCATTCCTGACTTGTGGACTGGGACATTCTTGGGAAACTGTTCACATTATCTAATAATTCTGAACAACATTGGCTTATATATTGACTTTTTGGGGTATATATTAGAATATTAACAACATCTATAATTTGTCACAAGGAAGCCTGTACCTGTGGGGGTTATAGGTTCATTATTAGTAAGGAATCCTAATTTTGGATCTATATGCGATTAAGATTCAATACAGTATATCAGTATAATATAATGTCATCAATTTTTCATTGAACTGTTTATTAATCTATTCGATTGGCTTACTACTTTCTTTATAACAAACAAACCCAAAGTTGGTTATGTACCATTGATGCATGTTTGGATAACATATGCTGATGTTTATTGAAAAGTTTGCCTGAATAATTCATTTTCTAAACTGGGTCTTACCATTATGGTCCATGAATATATTATAATTGCCAAAGGGCATTTGTATTTTGCCTATATGTCCTTCAGGAAATAATTTTGTTACATGAATGCACATCGGAATAGGAACTTTAGTTCTCCTTGTGTTGGTCTTGCCTGATTTATTGTTTAAGGTATAGCCAACGGATTCATAAATATATTCAATTGCATACACAAGGGGTATACGGAAGTATTGGGCACAACAGTCATTTGTTGGTATATGGAATTATTGATATCCAAATGGTTCTTTGGCCATGTGATAAATAATTTGGTCTATACATAGAAACTATAGGCTATATTAATATACATTTGTTGATAGTCTGGTGATATGTTATAACTGATTAGGTTTTTTGTCTTGGTGGTGAATATACTAACAATACGGGGTGGAAATCTGAACATACAGTATAAGGACTTGTCCTAATATTTATATGTGGTTAGTAGGTGTCACCAACCTATATGGTATCTATAACAGCTGGGCCTTTTTCTTGTCCTTATACCTTAGTTTATGCTTCTACAACTCTTTGATCAATATTTTCATCTTGGCTTCTTTATATAAGCTATTCCTGGTGATAAATATATTCCTTGGACAATTTTGTATACCTTTATTAATATCATGTATCTGGATAACATTCTTGAGGGGTTGTGTGCTGATCGGGAGGATATTAAAGTATTTGGTCTGGATTCCATCCCAAGCAGCAACTCCAATGTTAGTAGTATTAACATACAAGATGGATGCCAAACAGCATTTTCAAATTTGGAAAAGGGCCTTAAAGGGCTACGGGCTAATATTTGGCATCTGAGGTTATTTAAAGCATATTTGCATAAAAGTTTGGTTCCCAGAGGTCTTCGTATTAGACTTAGACCGATGGTCAGCAGATCTGAACAGAGGTTGACCGAGGAATGGAATCAAGCAGTACAAGATGGATCAATGGCCTTTGTCAGGATATTGGCTTCCTATTATGAGAGGGCCATTGACAATAATATTACAGAAGTCAGGAATTTAAGTATTGAATGTAAAAAATTTGAATATTCTACTAATTATGAACGTTTGGTAACTAAATTGTCCAAAGAATTAACAGCATATGATAAAGTAATCAAGGATAGGAAGGTTAAAAAATTCAATAGGGATGTTTTGGACTATAGTAGAAGATGACCCTTTGAAATACAAAGATCAGTCAGATTCAAGGATGTTAGTTCAGATGTGAACAGGGGGGGGACAAGGAAAAGGCCTAGGTCTATTTTAAAACATATTGACAGGTCCTATACTAGTACTTCAGGTGATGAATCCTCTCTTACCGATAGTGAAGGTACACCATCTGTAGAATCACCTGCCAAGAAACGAACCGATGCTACAATCCCTTTAGAAGGGTAACAGACATAGAGGGGGGTGCAAACATACCAACAGGTATAGGCACAGATTCAGTAGATGGCTTGATCCAAGTTCTGTTGAAATAGTGGAAACAGAGTGTAATAATGTCCTTAATCTTTCTCATACTGTGTTAACTGCGGATCAACAAAGACTTTTAAATAAAGGTTTGGGATTTGTACCCAGTTTCTTTTGTGATCAATATCAAACTGCATTAGATGTGTTGGATGTTTGTTGCTGCCTTAACTTAAAGATATTTTTGTCAGAACAAAATAGAGCAAATGTTGAAAGATCTACTGAATTTAGATTTCAGAAATCAACATTTCAGCCACCTATGAATAAATATGTAGCTACATTTCAACAAGCTGTGCTAAGGGATCTCCATTTCCCACCTTTTGAATCCCAGATTCTGCAAGAAAATATCAATTCTGCTGAAAAGAAGGCTCTGATGGAACTAAAAGAAAATAACAAGATTGTTATACTCCAAGCAGATAAGGGTGGAGCGGTGGTCATTTTGGATATGGATTACTATATTCAGGAAGGCCTTCGTCAGTTATCTGACACTAGATGTTACATGTTTATGGGTATAGATCCCACACCCAAATTTAAAAAGGAAATTGATGCCTTTCTCGACAGAGCAGTTGAAGAGGGCATCATCCCCCGCAGTACAGCCCAACATTTAACAGTTACTGATCCATCCAAACAAATATTATACCTGCTTCCTAAAATACACATATCCCTTACATCACCACCAGATAGACCGATTGTTTCAGGTCAAGGCTCACTCACGGAACCACTATCGGCATTTCTAACTCAGCAGTTGAAACCTCTATTGAAATATGTGAGAGCAAGGATCCAAGATACCACACAATTCTTACAAATTATACAGGATACACAAATTGAATCACATTGGTTATTGTGCACACTGGATGTTAGATCCCTTTACATCAGTATACCACATTGGGCAGGCTTGCAAGCTTTACAATTTTGGTTAGAGAAAGCGGAATTATACCCACCAGGCTTTAACACACATCATCTGTATGTCCGAAAATGTACTGAATAAAAACATTCTCTATTTCCAAGGTGAATGTTATTGGCAGCTCCAGGGGACAGCAATGGGAGCATCTTTTGCACCCATTTATGCAGATCTATTCATGGCCTACCTGGAGGAATGCCTTAATTATAATCCATCACATAATATCTACATGGTGGAAATGGATATATGGCACAGGTAGTTGGACGATTGCTGGATGGTGTGGCGTGCGGATTCTGGGTATCTATGGGAATTTATGGAGTATCTTAACAGTAACATATGGGGAATTGAATTTACGGTTACATCCAACTTGGATCAGATTGACTTCCTTGATGTTACTGTATATAGAAATACGGATAACCCTCTTGGTACGAAGATTCACCGTAAATACCCACAATACAATATGTTACTCCATGCTTCTAGCATGCATCCGTGCCACACCATCCAGAATATTCCCAAATCTCAATTTTTGAGGATCAAGCACATTAGCTCCTCTGTAAGGGATTATCAGGATGCTACAATTGATCTAACTAACAGATTTTTAGAAAGGGGATATCATCCATTCGATATTCTATCTGCCAGTAATTGGTCGGGTAAACAACAGAGAAGTCAACTACTGGAATATAGGGACCACTCATCCACTATGCATGATTCTACTTTGAGATTTGTTGCCACATATGGTAGGAATCATCAGGTTATTAGGAATGTTCTTAATGACAATTGGAATATTCTATTGGCCAATGATTTTTTTAGAGAGATGTTGGGTGACAAATGTCAATTTTCCTATAGAAGGGGTAGAACACTGGGTTCCCTTTTTTCACATTATAAACATCAGGACAGTGGAGGAGCAAAATATAAACAACTCACCATCATGGGGGATAAGCTTGTAGGTACTTTTCCGTGTGGGCATTGTATATCGTGCAATCAGGTAAACAAAACCAAACAATTCACCAGTGCTAATACTAGTAAGGTTTATGATCTGAGAATCTTTGGTAATTGTTCCAGCAGTTGGGTGATATACCTAGCGACATGTCAGTGCTCAGCCTTTTATGTGGGCAAAACTTCACGTTCACTTCGTATTAGAATAGGGGAACATAGGAGCGACATACGGAACAAAAAGACAACAAATGCACTTTTTCAACATACACTTAAACATCCTTCAGCTAAGTTCATGTTTACTGTCATTGACAGGATTATAGGAGATAGAAGCCATCAACAGGGATGGCCAAGCACACTTAGTTTTAAAGAGAAATATTGGATCGTTCATCTTGGAGCTCTGTTTTCTCCTGGTCTGAACGACCATTTATGATGAATATTATTTCATTAGCTTTTGTCCTATTGGTACAAGGCTATGGCAAGCTCCAATTCATTGTGGTGTGATAATTTTGTTGTATTTATATTTGAATTATCACATGTTTTTTTCCATTTTTAAATATTGTACATATATATATATGTACACATTTGTTTATATGGAGATACTGGTTTGGGTTGTAAAAATATAAAAAATATATATAATGTTGTCTATACTCTGTGGACAGGGATTTGACATGGTTGATTCATGTTTGCATACCACCTTGTGTTTTAGTTTTAGTTTTATTTTTATTTTTATTTTAATCATTTGCTTATAACAATCTCAAGATCTACACTCATTGTATCTACATTTATATTTGTTAATATTATTGAACATATATTGTATTTGTATTCACAATGGCTTTGATATATACATGATTTTATGTGCTTTTGAAAGCAGTCTTTTGGGTTCATGAATATGCATTATATGGATAGGGGTCGGATTATACCATTGGTGAAGCATGGCTGATGCAGGATATAAATATGTATGATGCTCAAGTTTGGGCATGTTTCATTATTCACTGAAGAAGGCATATTGCCAAAACTGGTCTGAGGGTTGGATTAATGTTTGGGACATACTTGATAATGACTCTGGCACCATGGATATATTATCACCCTCCATTAGGACTATACTGTGACTGACAAGTACAGATAAATACCCCAATATACTAATATCCTCCTAGGAGGAGGCACTCACCCTAATCTAGGCCCCATCTATCACAGCCAGCATCAAGACAATTCCTTTCCACACTGCTCTAGTCACATAATGGTCAACCCCCAAACCCGAAAATATGCTTTTGTCACCATTAATATTAGAAATATAAAAAAATAAAACTGCTTTGATTACCTCACACAAACCTGATGTTTTCACTATAACTGAAACCTGGCTTAAACTCAGCAAAAACAATTCCAAAATTGCAACCCCCAACCCCTATCATCTGTAATGACAGTATAAAGAGGAAAGGTGGTGGTGTTCCTTTTTTATTTCCCAATAGCTACCACATTTCCCCACTGCAACAAACCAATACCAAAAGTCAATTCAGTAGAGTTTCTTATTACTTTTCTGAAAATAAACAAATATGTATTACTATCCTTTACATCACTCTTGGTGACAATACAGCAACATTGGAAGATATCCTACATTGGATATTTGTACCAATTTCACAAGAAAAATACTACTAAGTAATGTTAATATCAAACTGGTTGGACATAGCCTCTAACTGTCCTACATCTAGCATGAACTTATATGATTTCACACAACTAATCAATAGCCCCATACATTATAACAAGACAACAAATTCCTTATTAGTCTAGATTTCAGTATCATAATTTAGTAAACTCACCACCATAGATTCAATGGAAGACTCTCTCACTGACCATCTCCCAGTCTATACAACCAGACATCTCACATATCCAGTTGTTTATAAAACAATATGCAATATTCAAAAAGTGTTGTTAATGGAATTATGGAAAAAGTGCCTTTTGTAATTTTTGATCTACTAATGACAGGCATGATTGATGAGCATTTGTTTAAGTTTTCTCATACTCATACTCTACTAGTTCCTATGATTTATGGTCTCCCCAAAATACACAAGAATGACAGGGCACCTGTGAGACCTATTGTGTCTGGTGCAGGTTGGTGCACTGAACCCTTGTCCATTTTTGTGGGGGATAATTTACATGAGCTACTTGATGACTGTCACACGATTCTTAAGGATACTAAAACCTTCTTAGAGAGGTTGTACAATACGTTGGCTACCGTTGACAGTGACTATATGTTTGTATCCATGGATATTGAAGCCTTATTTATGTCAATACCCAATGCATGGAGCATTGACAAAGTGAGAGATTTTTTAACCTCCAATAGATGTTTTGATGACAACAAAATTTCACTCATCTGTAGTTTGCTAGAGATTGTATTAGAGAATAATGTTTTCATCTTTGAAAAACAATTTTATTTACAGAGGACTTGGGTAGCAATGGGCAATGCGTGTGCCAATAGCTACGCCAACCTAGCTTTGGTTACATGGGAGCAATGTTTTCTGTTGTCAACTAACAATTCATTCTTTGACAACATCCTGTGGTATGTCCATTTTGTGAACAATATCTTTTTGCTGTGGAAAGGTGGCACACATGAATTTGAAAGCTTTGTTAGTTATATGCACACCACTACTGACTTCTTAAGGTTTACCTACACCTGCTCAACAACTGAAGTTAATTTTTTAGATGTACTAATTAAGAAATCGGACCTAACCGATGTACAGAGCAGTATTTTTAGAAAACCCACTAGGAAGAATGCATTGTTACATAAAAAAAGTATGCACCCCAGACATGTTCTGAGAAATGTGTTAAAGGGACAGATATTTAGGGTGCTTAGGCTCCATAACGATGATGGAGCAGCAAAGGAAGCCCTTTACACTGTTAAACAAGAGTTTTTAGCAAGGGGCTATTCCTTGACAGAGATTGATGCTACCATTGTTGAAGCATGCTTACAGAGGGACAATAGGTGTAGACCATATTTTAGTAACACAGCACAGTCTAATGAATCTGCTCCCACCAAAGATGATTTTAGAGTTGTTCTCCAGTACTCTAGCGATATTAATGAATTCACATCTATTATTAAAAGACATTGGAGGATATTACAGGAAGTACCAGGACTCATAGATAAAGTTGGGAATGCCCCTATGTTCTCTTTTAGGAATAACCAATCTCTGAAACAACATCTTTGTAATAAAATGACTGTAACTGCACCTACCCCTTCCATGCGCACTGGCACTTTTCCTTGTGGACGCTGCACAGCATGTCAGTATATCCACACCAGCACGGTATACATACACCCAACATGGCATTTAACAATCAGATGCCCTAGTTATGTTGATTGCCACACGACCAATGTGGTTTATTTTTCATTCTGCCAAGTATGCCATGCATACTACGTAGGCAAAACAAACAGGATGCTGAAGGACAGGATCCTTGAGCATAGGAGGGACATCATTAATCAAAAAGAGACTAATGCCCTGGTGAACCATGTTAAGGAGATGAACCATACACATACTTTTAGATTTTAACTATTCAGGTTATACATGCCAACATCAGAGGAGGTGACATTGAAAACTATAATGAGAGTGCAGAGCAGAAATGGATACTTGTACTCAATGCTGAAAGACCCCCAAGCCTGAATGGGACTACATCCCTGAAGCCTTTTTTAAAGTCACATCGACTCAAGCATTTTTAAGTTTAATATAATGAGGTATACAAAATATTGTTTGAAATAAAGTCCAGAACATCTTCACCCTGCTGCAAGTAAAAAGAAAATGTTCCGTTGTCTCTGTCTCTAAGCAGCCTCTTGGGCAGAGTGTCAATTGTCTTGGACCGAAAGGCCTGGCTCCTCTCAATGGGAGCTTCTCGAGTGAACTGCACCAGAAGAACTCAGCCCAGTGAGGAACCTGTTGCAAGAATGTCCGGCATTGCTTCACAATCCATGAACCTGGAAGGTGGTATAATCCTTGTAGGCATCAATATAGTGGTAGTCAGTCATTATGAGTAGATACCACACTTGGCGAGGAAGACTGGGGTCCAAGTTCAATATTTTGTATCTAGGAATAAACAGTTGTACATCATGCAATTCAGGGAAAGGCACATGCAATATCCTTTTACCATGCAAACAAGCCTCCCAAAAGGTGGGAGACACTGCTCATAGGAGATTGGCTACAAGTGATTCATCAGACAAGAAATGTTGCAATACATTGTACATATATGACAGGTGCAAGAAAAGGACGGGGTGTTTGAGATTGCATCCCCCTTTTTTGATGGGAGAATACACAATCCCCCTACTAATGGGATTCAAACGGCACCCCCAGAAGAATGAAAAATATGCTTTGAGCAACCTTGTGCTCCATTGCAGAGGAAAGAAATAGACAGAGAATAAGTACATAAGTTTTGAGAGAAAGGTGCCTACCAGTAAATAGGCCTTTTTTCTGTAAGAAAGTGTATATGTAGACCAATAAGTCAGCAAAGAGCACGTCTTTTTAAATGTCTCATCCTGTTTGTGGTTTACCTAAGAGGATGAGCCATACAGAATCCCTAAAATGACCATGCCATCAGTGGTATGTTGAAGGCCGTGGGCTGTAAGTTGAGTAGAGGGAGAAGGTGTGTAAGCAATGGTCTTGATCAGGTTGAGCACCCACCCCACTTCTCGCAATGTGGGCAGGAAGAGAGGAAAGAAGAATCCTTGGAACTCTCTGAGACATTCAATGAAAATGGTAATGTCATCGGTGTAAGCCAATAGGCAAGGTATGGAAACCCCAAGGCAGGAAAAGGAAATCTGTCCGGGAAGTGTTCGTGGCAAAAGACGGCATTCACTACTAATGCAAGGACAAAGCTACTGATGGGGCACCCTTGCCTAATACCCTTATTCATCTGGGCCTTTGCCCCTACCCAACCATTGATGACGGGGGTGACAGTGCTAGAGGAAAGGCTGGAGGTGAACCATGTGCAAAGATTCTTCCCAAACCCATATTGCTGTAGTAGATTGACAAGCACTGAGTGCGATATCATGTCATATGCCTTGGCCACATCGCAGGAGACCACAATGCCCTGTGCAGTACGATTGATATGGTGAAAGGCTGCTTTGAGGATCTGCAAGAGGTCCCACATGGGCCTGCGGGGAATGCCATAGATCCCTGAATATAGAAATGTGAGGAGGTGAGTTCTTAATCGGAGCTGAAATATTTCGGTAAACATTTTGTAATCGGTATTGCACAGTGCTATTGGCCGCCAATTATTAAGGTTGTTCCTGTCCCCTTTCTTCCAGATAAACTTGAGCAATATGCCTAAGAAAGCAGGATTTTGAAAGCCATTAGTTTGCCAATGGTGGAAGATGGCAAGTAAGAGGTCATATTGCTCAATCTGCCAGTCTAGATAAAAGGAATATGGGAGGCCATCTTCACATGGGTCCATGCATTTGGTGGCCATCAGCTGCAGCACTTCCTTTAGTTCAGAAAGGGTGATGGGCAAGTCCAAGGCTTCCACTGTAGACAACGGCAGTGGCGGGACTTGCCATGTGACTGTAGAGGTAGGGGCAGCCCCATAAAGATCGGTTAAAAAATGGTGAACCACCCTCAAAATGCCTTCTTTGGTATTGTGTAAAGGTCCTTGATGGTCCCGTAGTCCCCTCATGTGTGTGTCTTTCACTAATTTCTTTTTCCCTAGAAAGGGAATGAATTCCTCCGCCCTCCCCTTGAATAGGTGTGCCAAGTTATACATCTGCTGGATAATCCTCCCTTTGTTTAAATCATACAAAGCCCATAAGGACTGTAAGGCTTTGTCCAGGTCCATCAGTGCGTGCTGCTGGTAGGTGTCATAAGCACTTTTGGCCTCTGCCTTTATGTGTGTGTGGTAAGTAGTGAGATACCAGCGATATCTATCAAGGAGTTTAGACTTGAGATCTAACCATCACTCAGATGGGTCAGGGTAGAATGACAGCAGCGTGAGGTGATCTGCCCATGTTTTTTGAAAGACGGCCTTCCAGTCAGGCGTGCATAAATGCAGGGGAGAAAGTTTGAAAAGCCCCTTTCCTCTAAGGGCAGCTGGGGATGTTCCAAAGGAATAGGTGAGGACAGTATGGTCTATGAAGTGGAGCCAGTGGGAAGTGTAGTTGGAACATTGCATGGCTAAAGAGTGCCAGCAGAAATCGATGACAGTGTAGTGTGCCCTGGAGTGAAAAGTGAAGGTGGGTGTGGGTGCCATGGCAAAGCAAGCATTTGACATTAGATTAAGGCACGCTTTCACATCTGCCTTTATGCTATGTGCTCCCTCCAATAAGAGGGAATTAAAGTCGCCAAAGTACCAGGAATGTTGCCATCAAGTATGGGGCCATAAAGCGAAAAGGTTTCAGCCTATCCGAAAAGTTGGGGTATGCATAAACAAAAATAATTCTAAACATTTGTGAAGATAACATAACATCTAACAATAATAGGTGACCTGGAATCAGGTGCAAAACATCATGTACAGTTACAACTGAAGAGTGATAAAAAACTGAAATACCAGAATGTCTGTCTATGCCGTGCGAGTGGATGGTCTGTCCAGGCCACATTGCAGAGAGTGCTTGCTTTTTTATTACACTTTTTTAATATTTTTTATTATATAGGCATCCATGAAGACTTTTTAATGGTTATACTCTTTTATATATGAAGATTTTTGGTGACATTCTTAATGAATTTTCTTATATGTTTTTTATATGTTTTTCATGGTTGCTGTGGACCTTTAAGTTTTGGGTCTTTTGTTATTGACTTGTTCTTATCAGCTGACAAGTTTGAAATGTTACATGAACTGCAACTTTTAGTTGTTTAGTTGTTTGATGAAGCGATAGGAATTATCGTGAAAGCGCTTACATTTTTTATTTTTTATCTTATTCTATAAATAAATACAAGTTTGTTAGTGCAAGACTGGTGCATTTTGTTTGTTCTACAATATGCAATCTGCCCAAGTTTAACCAAGAAATATTCATTACAAACCTAAGATCTATTAACTAGAACATCCTAAAATCCTTCCCGTAGATGATGCTGTAAATGAATTCAGTACAACTCTTCTAAATATCCTAAAGAGCCTTGTATCTCCTAGAAGGGAGAGACTGAAAATTAATAATTCAATTATGAGTAGAATGCTAATGCAGGATAGAGAAAAATTGTGGAAATAATATAAAAAATATAAAACACCACAATATCCAGAAAATTTCAGAATGTTCCACAAATGTACTAAAAATAAATAAATGAAGACAAAAAGTATACTATAACAACATTTAAAGCAATAATGAAACAGCCCAGAAAATTCTAGTCAATCATCAAAGAAATCTTACTTTCCTGCCAAATATTCAATCCTAACTTCTCTCCCAATAACTCACCAATCAAAAATGCAATAGAATTCAGCTCTTATTTCATAAATAGTGCAGTGTCCCTAACCAAGGATTCCCTAATATCTAATTTCAAACCTGTGCCCACATACTATATGCAACTACTCTTAAACAAATTCAAAGCATGCTCTACTTCAACTGATGACCTTCCAACCCAGTACCTTAAAATAGCAGCCAATATCACTGCATATCCTGTCTCAATCCTTATAAATAAGTCACTCCAGGAATCTCACATTCCCTTTCTCTGGAAAAACAAAATCACACATTATCCCTATAAACAGCTGGCATCACTAACTTTAGACCAATAGCAATCATATCCCCTCCCCCAAAAATACTTGAAAATGTATTCAGAAACAATTGCTAAACTATCTCCTGCAGGAATAATTTCCATCGTCCCCACAACACAGCTTCAATCCCTCCTGTAATACTAACATTGCAATTCTTACTTTTATAGATACTGTCCATAAAGCTAGAGATAAGGAAAAACTAGTCTCTTCCATATTTTCAGACTTTTCTAAAGCCGTTGATGCAAACAAACTTCTCACTAGGTCTATCTCAGCTCATCCTTTTATGGTTCAAAATTTGCTTGTCTAATAGGTGTCTGTCAGTAAAATGTCACTCCACTGTCTCTCTATACCTCCAGGTCACCACCAGTGTACTACAAGGCTTTTTCCTTGGTGCCCTCCTCTTTAACATTCTGAACATCTTCCACATGTCTACACAACAGTCCTCCTTAATGCAATATGTAGGTGACTCCACACCGATATGTACATCAGACAATCTAGCATATGTCCAAAAAATTATTCAGGAAGCTTTAACAGCCACTGAAACATGGCTTTGTAACTCACAACTCATGTTCACCTACACAAGAAAAATTTATTTTCCCCAAAATCCCTATCATATGAAAAAACAAAATTTAAAATCCTCTCTCTCTTAATAATACAACCATTGAAGTCACTTCCAATAGCAAATTATTGGGGATGATAGTGAATGACAATCTTAAATTTGACAAGCATACACAAAATTGCATAAAAAACTCACCAAAAACTAGTGATGCTTCACAGAGCCAAACACTTTCTCACCAACACATCTAAAACTAAACTTGCCAGTACTTACCTCCTTCCCTCACTATTTTATGATGCTCCCATCTTTACTAACCTCCAGACATCACAAAAATGAAAGTTTGAAAAATGCTATGATAAAGTAGCAAAAGTTGCAGTAAATACCCTTTACAGAATCCACCATTGTATACTACTAAAAAGCCTACATAGGTTAGAACTACCCCATCAACTAACGTATACACCGCTTCTTACCACCTATAAAATTATCCTGCATCTGTCAACTTGTCCAGCACTAAATATCATTCTTTACAACTATATTCCCACTCAGTCATTATGATCCAGTGACCAAAAAATCCTTTCTGTCTACAAACCTATAAAATCTGCTGGACATGGTCTGTACTCCTGGCATACTGCTAAGGCCTTGAACTCCTTATCTGCATCCATCATGTCAATACCCTCCCTCCAGTCCGTTAAAACCATTCTGAAAGACTTCCTAGCCGAAACCTGTCTTAGTTCTTGCTCAAACACAGCATAAATTATATCCCTAAATAAGAACAAGTTCCTATTCATACCTTACATCTTCTTAACCTCCCTCCTTCTTCACACACTTCTTTAATTTAATCAATTAATCTTGCCGGTTCTCTATATAAATATGCCATAACCCTACCTTTACTTTCTCTAAATAGGTTAAAATAAATAAAAACAAAATGATAAATACATAAAATAAATATTATATCGTCATATAATTTGTATCTATTCTTAATCACTGTTTTCACATCATATGTAATCTCTTATAAGTATTTAAACTGTAGATATTTTCTATTATTTTTGAAGATTGTAAAATTATTGCTCTCTAAAATGTTTTTATAATATTTTAGAGCTTTTCTCCCTGGGAGTCCACTGAAAATGGGTATCTGCCCAGTAGACTTTCCCAGTAATCATATGTCAATCAATTAATAAATATATAAATAAACTGATCATGTGGTATCCACACACACACACACACACACACACACTAAGATTACCAATTATTAAAATGACAGTATTGCATGTTATTCTCCTCCAATTTTTACAAAAGCTAAAATATATCTGTAAGGTGGCTACTGATTATATTGTCCAAAGCTGTAATTAAATAGTCAAATGGTGCCCAGGGTGATAGCACCCTAAATGAAAAAGAAACAAAAATCCTCAGGAGGTGAAAAAAGCCACCAATAGAGTTAGCATAGCTGAGGACAAAAATACATAAGCAGACATATACACACATATACACTCCAATCAGTGTTTGAAATCATTTTTGTTGTCACAGCTGCCTAAATAATTGCCAAATCTGTTTGCAGACATGCAATTGCAAGGACCAGCTATCATTCACATTTCCTAAGAGACACCACACCACTGACTGAAGAAATGAAATATGTAACCCTGATCTATCACTGCTGCTTAAATGCTTACAAAGGTTGCTTGCAGAGACTGAGCTGCATCTCTCCTGCAGTGCCAATAGCCCTGTAAACAGCATGCACCCAGGGCAGCCACCCCGTTCAATGCACCTTAGCTTCAGCTTTGACAACTCCGTTCAATGCACCTTAGCTTCAGATTTGACATACTCACTATGTATTTTACCTCTCAACCTCTTAGAGCAAGAAATCTGGACAAAGTCAAATAAAAGTGGGACGAAGTCCCAAAAATAAGGACACGTTTTAAATATTACTATTACAGACAGAAAGTTGATAGAATGACAGGTTTTGAATTAGTGTGAATTTTCTGAAGGGTATGAAGTCTAAAACTCAAATGTCTGTCATTATTTTCTAACGTCAAATTTTAATGATTTGCCACTAATTTGCCAGAAAACTACAATTTTATGAAAAACTGGCCAAAAATATGAGGCAAAAATCTGGACATTCAGCGAAAATCTGTACAGTTGAGAGGTATACTTATGCAAGTATTTTTATTTGAAGAAAAGTACAACTCTGATCCATATATAAATTGGTGTTGATAATGGATGACCTGAATGAATATATTGAAACAGACAGAACAGGATATGAAGATTGTCTTGGTCCACTTGGGGTGGGGCAACAGGAATAAAGAAGGAGTAGCCATAGATCAATGCAGTGACCAGCTTACTAAGTGCTTTTTTTCTTGCTCTTCACTCAAAGAGCTAAAGGGGTGGGGTGCTGGTTCATAGTACAGGCCCAGGGAGGTATGCTTTTGCTGGTTGACTAACAAAGGGACAAAGAGAGGAGTTGCAATAACAAAGAACAAGGCATCAGAGGCACACTACCAGCTTCTGGAAAGTGACTTAGTTGATGGCACAAAGAAACTTTATTAGGTTGCAAGGTAAAAACAGAAAGATAGAGAAGACAGTCAGACACTTTACATAAGGGATGCCAGCCCCAACCTACTGACCAGCCCACAGGAAATCAAGGGCAGATGGAAGGAGTACTTTCAGCAGCTTCTGAATGAAGAAACCCCCAAAGAAGTTGTACTGCCCCAGACACAGTTTAAAATGAAAGAAGAAGTGGAGCCCACCCTAAAAGAACAGCACTAAAGAAAATGAAGTCAGGGAAAGCAGCAGACTCAGATGACATCACAGCAGATATGATCAAGATGTCAAGTGATTTAAGAGAGAAATGGGTCCTGAGGGTACTCATAGCAGTATGAAGAGAAAGGTGCATCACAGATGGCTTGAGAATAAGCACACTAATACCAGTGTTCAAGAAAAAAGGGGGCATTCACAACTGTGAGCAGTACAGAGGTATCAAACTCCTGTCACACTGCATGAAAGTTATGGAGAGGATGATTGATAAATGAATAAGAAGGGAAATGAACAGTTTGTATTCAGATCAGGATACAGTACAACTGAGTCAATGTTTGCAGTGAGACAGATAGTTGAGAAGAAGCTAGAGATAAGAAAATAGTCCCGCAGGGCATTCCTTGACTTGCAAAAAGGATATGACAAGGTCCCAAGAAAGCTAATTTGAGCAGTCCTACAGTGGTTTGAAGTCCCAGAAAGTTTGGTAGAATTAGCACGGGCTATGTACAAGGACCCAATTACTCAAGTACAAACAGTGTTCAGTCTCACAGAAAGGTTCCTAGTGGGAGTGGGTGTGCATCAGGGTTCAGCTCTGAGCCCACTGCTATTCATACTGGTGAAGGACTACATCAGCAAAGTTGCTGTAAGCAGATTATGTGACATTACAGACAGACTCTGAGCAAGAACCCCCACAAAGGAAAGGATAATGCAAAACGCAAGGCACATGGGATGAAACTGAGTGCAGATAAGACAGTTGTAATGGCGACAAATGAGGAAATCAGGAGAAGTTGAGAACTGAGATAGAAGGGACAATAGAGGAACAGGTTAACAACTTCAAGTATCTGATCAGTGCAGTTGAGGAGAAGGGAAGTCTGAATGAAGAGGTCAAAGCTAGAATCAGAGGGGCTGCATCCAACTGGCAGAGAGTGTCAGGGGTAGTATATGACAGAAGAATGCCATAGAAGCTGAAACTTAAGGTGTACAAAACAGTGGTGTGACCAGTACTACTGTATAGTACAGAAAACTGGACAGTGAAGGCAGAGTAGTTGAGTAAACTAGAGGTGATGGAGATGAAGTGTCTGAGATGGGTGGATGGATGCACACTGTAGGACAAATGAAAAAAATTAGGACACCAGAGTAGAAGCCAAAGTAGCTCCAATTGCAGACTAGGTCAGAGAGAACAGACTAGGATGGTTTGGGCACATGTGCAGAAAAGCAGATGACAGACTGGTGAAGAAGATGTGGGACAGACAGGAAGAAGGCAAGAGGAAATGAGGGTGTCCAGCAAAGAGAATGATGGATTTTGTGAGAAAAGATCTGAGACTGTCAAAGAAGGTTGGGGAGTAGTATTGATTTAAGAGAGAGAGAGAGAGATGGTGACAGTTGAAATGACACCCCAACCCCACATAGAAAATGGGGAAAAAAGGTAGTCGATGATAATGATGATATTGAGTAAGTGGCTAATCTGGGCAAAGACAGCTAAACTTAACATTATGATCTCTGCAACTGACCTCAAGAAGGCTCTTACTCCACAACATCTCAGTGCCCATCCCTTAGATAAGAAAGCCAGATCTATAGCCAGATCTATAAAGAGATTTAGGTAGTATATTTATACATTCAGCATGACTTTGAGATGACAAAATTGTGCTACTTATATGGCATACTTTCAGCAAGATCTTACCAATAAAATGCAACATATATATGAAGAGTTACCAGATGGGTTGTTAATGGAGAAGTTGCTCACCTAGGCCACAGCTGCTGTCCACATGAGCAGTATTCCTGTCCAGAACATATACAATACTGGGAAGGGGCTGCTAGTATTACCATGTAGCGGCACTCATGGCTTAGACTTGTGGATTTGATAAGGACACTAATGTGGCCTTCCTGGGCTCTTATTTTCTAAGGACCATATTTTTTTCTTATGAAGGAAGTCTACCAGAATCTCAAAAATATGGAAAAGTAGCCACAGGTCTAAAATTCTACCAATCAGTGTATTTTCCAAGGATGTACTGGACCTAACACTATTCATAGTTTTGATGAATCACACAGTCAAAACTTCAACAAGAGGCTTATGAAACACACCACTACAACCAGAGCAACTACTACCAAGGCTGCAGGCCCATTGAAGGGGCTCCTATTGTTTGTTAGGAGACTGTGGACATTCTACATGTATAAAGCAAGGAATGGCAATGGTTCCCTTTGTGCAGCAGGGAAGCAACAGACCATCTACAGGTGGGCAATATAAGCACTGACACCTTGCCTATCTCACTTTGGAAGTAGTGGGATACCTGTACCATCATCCATATTTCTGGAAAAACTTTACTGATAACAGATGGGTGAAGATAATAGTTTTCAAAGGGTGTTTAATTCATTTTCTAGCTCCATTTACTCCTCCAATTACTTATGTCTGATGTCCCCCATCAAAAACATGCAGAAAGGTATTAGGCTGCCATTCATAAAGGATTTAAAGAGAATATCATGCAAGGTTCTTTTTGGTGCCAAAGAAAAAGGATCTTAGACCAAAACTGAATCTAAGTGGACAAAGTTCCTTCATCTCAAAGCATGTTTTTTATAGTGGTCATGGTACAATCATTACTTCTGTGTTCATCTATGTAGAATGGATATACTGTCTGGACCAACAAGATCCCTACCTTCTAGGAGGCCTAGATGTACTTGTGTTTCATATTCTGTTCATTTTACTCTATTCTCTGGTTATCACAATGACTCCTGCAACATCCCAGATGCAAGTGACACAAATGTTGCCCACCGCACCTGTGGAACCATTGTAAACTGTTCTGATGACTTGATAAAAGATGACGGAAAAACAAATATTGGGGAGAATTTAATAAAACCTACACAGTCATTTTTACCATTTAGGCATCATGCCACTCTGCTTACATGACAGTAAGCAGGTTTGCAATTCAGTAAGCACTGCTGGGTGGCACTCATGCATGTGCCAACACGGGAAGTTCCACGGCATGCAAATCACCTCATAAGCAGGTGAATCTCATGCAAATGAGGCAAGTAGAGTGATCCAGCAAGCAGACAGGCAGCCTTGCAGATGCCGTGTTAGTGTTTGTAGTGTACACAGAAAAATTTTGTGTACGGGACCATAGACAGTCAAAAGGGGTTGTAAAAATGTAGGTAGATAGAAATGCCATAGCACACACAGATATGAGCAAAACTATCATCTGTGTGTTCCAAAAGTTACAGTAAATATGTTATGTTAAAATATATATATTTTTAATAATCTTGGCATGTTGGCATGGCATGCCACAGTGCACAAACATGCCTTATAAAAAAAGTGGAAAAATCAAATATTAATATCATGAGACAGAAATATATTACAGGTCCCTGTGTGCAGTATTTACAATGGTACATTCATGCTGTTGCTAATGTGGTAGGTCTTGGAAGCATATAGTATCCAGGTTGTGAGCCCAGATCCCTATGCAAATGAGGTAGAGTTACTGAATAGCATAATGGGGTAATCATGTCCATAGATCCCCTCCGTGTAGGCAGAGAACTGTGTTGTTCTCCAGAGAGGAAGTAGCCGACATCAGAACAGGGTGTGTCCACTAACTTCTGAGCTGACTGTAGCATAGCTGCTCCTGTTTGTGCAGTGTGCCACCATACTGAGCATGCAAGTTTGGGGGGGGGGGGGTTTGCACTGACTGATAAGCCTTCTTTATCTATGGGAGCACATTTGCATGGTGCACTGCAGTGCTCAGAGTATCTAAAAGGCCACTGGATGTATTAATTAGTGTTGATCCTTCCTTAACTTAAACTAGGGCCATTAAATGATGTCAGTGATATATTAGGCACGTGCAATGCACCATAGTTAGCCAATCACACAGACATCACCTACAGTAGAGCAATATAAAGTATGCATACATGCTAAAGTCTGATTTTTCCCCCCATACTGTGTACTATTGGAGTACAGACTTGGGAATTTTAACTGAAAGAATGTTAGAGGCTGCAGCAGATCTGCTACATTTGTATGTGTTAAATGCTGAAGTCAGTGCTGCTGCTGACAATAGGTCTAGGAAGAGAAGGAGAAAGAGTACTCAGGCCCAGGGTAACCTTCCAGGAGCTACATGAGCTGGAGATTGTAGAGCACTACATGGTGAAGAGGGATATACTACAAGAACTCATTGAGCTATGCCACCCTCAATTCAGGCTCAGAGCCAACAGAGGAGGACCTATCCCAGTGGAAACAAAGTTACCCACAGGTCCTTTCCAAACACCAACTGGGACATGCTGGGGGTCTCACAGGCATCAGAATCCAGAGTACTCCACCAGTTTGTGGATTCCATGCTACCACATGCCAGTGAGCACATATATTTTCCCCTCACCCCTGAGGTGAGGGCCAGCAATATGCAACAGTTCGACTATGTAGCACACTACCTGAGGTACTTGGTGCTATAGATTGTACTCATCAAGACACCATCCATTGAGGAGGATAGAATCTATGTCAACCACAAGGGGTATCACTCTATCAACTGCCAGGTCATGTGCAATCCCCAGGGCATTATCATGAATGTGTGTGCTGGCAGCCCTGGCACCTATCATGACAACCATATCTGGCATGCATCACAGCCGTACCAGATGTTTGTTAGGGGGGACATTCCACACAGCCATTTCATTGGGTATGCTGACTACACACTGGAACCATGGATGATTACACCCATCAGAAATGAACACGCACCCACAGAGGAACACCATAATGAGGCACACACACAAACTAGGAGCATCATAGAGCATATATTTAGGTTGCTGAAGTTCCGGCTCCAGCACCTGCATATATCTGGTGGAGCCTGCAATACTCTCCAGCTGCATGTGCACATATGTTCACAGTATGTGCCATGCTACACGATATGATCCTGCAGAAGCAGCTGCAGCAGGATCAGCATAGGAAAGGGATACACAGTCTCCCACCAGTGCCTTGGTCACCACAGCCACACTCACAGGAAGACTAGGATTAGGAGCCCCTTGATGATGTCCATGTAGGCAGAATTAGACATGCCGAGTATGCCCTGGCATTGGCTAAGAAACAACGCATAGCACATTCACTGACAACCTAGGGCCCTAGGGACTGACACCTTACCTCCTACTCACATGCATATATTAAAATAGCTGATGCCAGGCAACCCACACAACCTGTACATATCCATGTATTGGCTGTGTACTGCTTGCATCACACAGAATCATCCCTGAACTACAGTTCTGTCAACTGCTGCATTCTTAAGGTAAGTCTCTAATCTATACAGTAATTGTAAGTATTACTATAATAAGGTATCATATGTATGGATCTGCTGCTGTTATGCAAGGATATATAGTGCGCTATTTGGTCAGATTTAACATTGACATGGGACAACTGATACCCAGCCCAATAGTATGTGTTCCTTAATATTCACTAGGCCTCATGGTAGGATTATTCATAATATCAGGCAAAGGAGATGTTAAACAGTGGGCACACATGATACTTGGACTACTGTCTATCCAAGCTGATCATGTGCTATTGTTCTCCCACCCCCAACACAGCAGTGTACTATGGTATATCAGTGGACCAGGCAATCTCAGGGCTGTAACATAGATTGCGCTCACACATTGTATGTGTCTCTTCACGCAGGATAACAATGTACATATGTATGCTGTTGATTGTGTGACGGATGACCCCTCTCTGTCTAGTGACCTGTGTGGCTCAGTGGACTAGGGAAGCTAGCATGGGTGATGGTGTTGATGGTTCTAATCTGGAATTACTCACATCTTTTGCATGTGAGGTAGTAGCATGTTGGTGTTTTCACAGAATGCCATACCTCACAACCCCTTAATGCAAGAAATCTGGACAAAACCAGAAATATTGGGGAACAAGGCCCAAACATAGGCACAGATTTTAAATATTGGTCACATAAACCTAGACAGTTGCTGGAAGTACAGGTGTTGCAGTAGTACATATTTTCTGATGGATATAAAGTCTAACACACAATTATTTGTCTGTAGTTAGAAGAATGTATTGATGTCAACATTCAATAAAGCACCAGAAGGCCACAAATGTGTAAGGAACAGACCAAACATGTGAGGCAAATTCTGGACATTCTGTGAAAATAAGGACAGTTAAGAGGTATGCAGAATGTCGGTCTGTTGATGATGTAACATTACCAACCTCAGTCACATATTAAGTACATCAGACAGCTGGAAAATGCTGTGGACATTTTGAGTAAAGTGCAGTACTGCAGAAGCAGGGGCAATGTTAATGTCTGCAAAATACAAAATTCCAGAGTGAAATACAGGTAGGTGTTGCATGGAGTCATATTATAAGTACTGATAGTCCCACTGGGCATGCCCGTACACTTAGCAAAAATGAGCGCAATTCTGTTAGCCCTTCATTGAAATTACCTGTTATGTATAAATGTCTATGTATACAGACATATACGTATACATATCCATCTGTTAGTATCTCTCTCTCACATGCATAGTATATTTATTGCTATGTAGTGTCAACTACAGATATACTGATATATATATATATATATATATATATATATATATATATATATATATATATATATATATATATATAGCTATATATATTAAAATGATACATAGACTCTCTCCATATATCTACATAACACATATATATATATATATATATCATACACACACAGCTACATTTACATATACATACCTGTTATATACAGAAATATAAGTGTGGTTGTCTGCATTATCTGACGTACCCTAATAATGTTGACTAAACTGCACCATCACACACCCATAATGTTGCTCAAATTATCCAAACTAAGGGCGCAACAGTACATAATCCACTTACCTACAGACTCTTAAGCCTGTGGATGTCACCATGTAGACAGACACAGGTGAGCCAGTGGTGTAATGTATAATTGTGATAATGCATGTATGGAGAGGGCACATTGTCCCTTTCCTCAGTGTCACCTATCTAACTACAAGCATCCATATATGGCCATACTGGTAACTGTACACAAACAGCTAGGATGACAACAGTTATCTCACTGCTAGGATACTTGATGCAGATAACAGTACAAACCAATATCACTCTGCAGGCCACAGATGATGATCAACACAAGCCTAGTTTGTTTAATGCACAAGTATTGTGCCTGCAATCATATATGTAAAGATATAACATGTGATGCATGTGATAAGTACAGTGATCTACAGTGTATAAACCTAGGTAGGTATGGGTTCTACTTGCCCTGCAATCCACTTAGTGCACATGTTTTGTGTGTGTGTGTGTGTGTGTGTGTGTGTGTGTGTGTGTGTGTGTGTGTGTGTGTGTGTGTGTGTGTATGTGTGTGTGTATATAACCCTGCAAAACAATGGATATGACCTGTTCAGCGCAATGGTTATGCACTTTTTGGGCCAGTAACTTGCTCCTAGCTTCCAAACTCCCTCTTCTACAAGGCCTGATGATGTCAGCTACCTTAAGACTACCAATTTGCAGTGTAGTATCAGATGTGAGCTGTGGCGTATGTGATAAGTCCTGTGATCTGTACTGTATAAACCTAGATAGGAAGGGGTTCTAATCTCAGTGCAGCCCACTTGGTGCATGTATGCATCCATATGGCATATGTATGATAACCTTTGTAACCTAGACATAGCTAGGGTTTTGCATTATTTTTCTACCGGGTGATGTGGCCCCCCCAGATGACTGACCACAACAAGGCTTGCTGATGTTAACAAGCATTATATGTTCAAAATTGATAGTACAAGCAAACATGAGCTGTGATGCATGCATTGGGTACTTTGATTTGTAGTGTGTACCAGTACATAGGCAAGGTATAATCTACATATAGCCAGCTTGCAGTATGTGTGTGCCTTAGCATGTCCTATATGCAGTGAGTGGAAGTGGTGCTAGCCTGAATGTGGCCATGTTTGTATGTGGCTGTTACAGCAGAATGCATCATGTTATGGAGCCATAGGACATGTGAACCTAAGCATAATGGCCATACAGCCCTCATAATCAGAGACATCTGTATACCCCTCGGTAAAGGACCAGCACATATTGCCCCACTCCAAGAGGGACTCAGGCAGACGCAGTGTGTTGAGATGATGGCCGACCAGCCAATCAAACAGATGGCATGAGATGAGGTGCACTGAGGAGCTCTGTGTACCATTAGGCAAGGTCTGTTTCAAGGGTATGTTTATTTCTGCTAGACAAATGTGTCCCGCAGGCATGTAGTGCTAACATCATATAGTACATTAATGTCCTTACAGTCAGTCATCCATCTACTATGCTCCCTACAGATAGGCAGCATATGCACATATGCATTCCAGAAAGGTCACACCTTGCCCTGCAGCAGACCTTATCACAAATTATAAATCCATGAGTACGCTGACTTCTGCCATTGTCCTTGGTAGACTGTCATATAGATCTGAACCTATGGAGCCATGACTTATACTGCTGTATCTTGCTGAAGTCATATTTCTGCTGTGCTACCTTGCCATGCTGTGCCACTTCACTGCAGCTGTGTGTTCATAGGTTTTCCCTTCAGACTCCTGGAATAGAAGCATGCACATGTCCGTGACATATCTGTCATTTTGTAACAATACCACCAGTACAACATCATACAACATAAAGTCCAGAAAAGTATGTTACTTACTCATGACACATGCCAGCATACAGTGTATGTTGGTGACCACTACAAGTGGCATGGCAAAACAGTACTGCATTACACAAATACATGTCAAGCAATATAGTCACCCTGTGCAGCAGATACATAGCTTCATTCACCTACATCGATGGGAAGGATAACAGGGATGTGGCATAGGTATCATCCCTTGCACTGAGTGATGTGTGAGGCTGAGGCTGCTAGAGACCTAGGTTGACCCAAATGGTTGACAGCATGTGTGTTAGTCAGGAGGGGAGAGGGTTAGATGGACCATGGAGAGGTGCCATGTGTGTCTGTAAGTGACCTGCATGTAACACTGGTGTGTCAGTGTGTGCGTGAACACAGTCAAGCTCAGTGCTAGCCCTTCACATGTGTATGTTGGACAGCTTTTGGCCATACATGGTAGAGTTGACAGTTCACTGGCTCTGGCCCTGAACATGGGAACTGGCTCTGCCAGGAGTTGCACTGGCACCACCATGTCCAAGGTCAGACATGGTGCTAGTACCTGACCATGACTGCCATCTTCTAGGACCATGTCCCCATGGGACCACCCAGGACCACATGCCCATGGCCTGCCACATCATGGTGTGGACAGCACACTCCCCACTGTAGCGCTGGATGTACTGCCACTATAGGAGTGTAACTGTGCATGGCCACGTGGACTCTCAGCAGACGATGTTGCTGACCTATGTCCACAGGTCTGACACCCAACTCCAACCACATGGTCCAGCACAGACAATGTGCGGTCCAAGACAGATATTGTCTCAGCCCACAGTCTGTCCACTGCATCAGTGAACCAATCCAGGACGTCCCCAATGCAGTGGAGGCAGTCACGTATGTCAGACTATGTTGCATCCATTACCATAAGCATGCTTCTGGTGTTCCATTCAGAACATGCCTGTGCCTCCATGATGGCCAAAACATGTGCCGAGTGACCCATAATGTGACACCTGCAACATGTGGTGGATGGACAGCAGTCCTCCTGTGAGCACCCCTGTCAAGCCACCAGTGTGGGATCTCACCAGCTATCTGGTTATAGCCAGTGTCTACACTGACTGAAACCATAGTTGCCACACTGGCCTGTTCAATGTCTCCACCCTCTGCCTGTCCAATATTTGAGTGCTGTGGGGACTGGGTATGTGTGGGCATACTGACCGTGAGTGATGACAATGCAGAAGAGGGATGTCAACCTCTGGGACAGATTCAGCCCTGACAACCCCACCTGTGCCTCACTGTGGCCACCATCATCATCAGAGTCTGAAGAGACACCGACATCAGGTTGTGTGGTGGAGAGAACCCAATCCCCCCGGTCACCTGTAGAAACCAAGACAAAAGCAGTTTATTACTGCCAGCACTATTGTGTATGGAAATACCACAAAGAGTCATAATAATGAGGATCCACAACTGCATTACCAGTCTCACATCTTCTCATCTCCTCCTTCATGCACAACAGACTTTCTCACAACAAAATACACATTCAACTCAAAGCCTTTATAACAAGCATGTCAGGTAAATCATGTGACACTTGACCAGTACAATGTACCTTTTAGGGAAGCAATGTGACACTATACCTGATAAAACAACGCATAAAACCCAGTACACCTATCTTAAAAATATATACATATACAAGTTTCAGTGTCTAAGGTATGTACCATCAACCTTTTGTTTTTTACAACGTATGTCACATTAATTGCCTCATATACACCAGGAGGCTTATTCGTTCTAGCTTATTCACTCTGAACTATAACTGAAAAAGTGTTTCTGCTAATTCAACTACACTCCTGTGATTACCTACTCTAGGAAACCTAGGTAACTGTTCCAGACTGGAACATACAAACATTCTACTCTGGTTACACACAACATTAAGTCTACATAGGGAATTATCCTAGCCCTTAACCTTAATAGCATATATATGTTCCATAACAAAACAGTATCAAGCTTACCAGGAGCAGGATCACAGCCTTGGACAACTCCTGACGGACCTTAAAAAGGTGAGGATGAAGTAATTTCAGTACCACCGCATGTTGCAGCACAACAAGGTAATTCCTGCATATACCTCACATATACATTAGCTACTGTGTTACTTGATGTATTGGTGACAGCCTCAGTATGAGTGTACAACTGAGCGTAAACACCCACCCCACAGCATATAGACATGATACCCACTTAAAGGTATGTACTGTCTGACCGAATGACTGCTATAGTATTACACTGGTGATCACAGTAAGCTTACCTGCATGCTCCTCTGCTGTGGACACTGTGGCACCCACCTCTACGATGTATGGTGTGATGGTTGCCAGTGAGCTGTCATGTGTCCCTAGGTTTGCCAGGAATTCCTCAGTGGCTGTGAATGGTTGAGAACTATATTGTCACTGCTCATTTCCATGATATTTCTGTTAATGGCTTTACATATGAGACTACTGGGACACCTGGGGACAGTTCTTGGCACTGCATGCTAGTTTCCTGTGTGCAACCCAGTATTGCAGTTGATTCCATCATGATTTCCAAGAAAATAGTCATCCGAGGCATTGCTGTCTGTACAGAGCACAGGCAAACAATGCAAGGAAAATTAATATGTGCACCTTGTGAAGGTACAATGCTTTTTTTTTACACAGTTCTTCTGCAGTTGGACACTACTCTAGCAGTGTGTACTGCAATGATACAATTACCTTGTGAAGAATACATAAAAGAAGGCGGTCCCCTGAGTGCCAAGCTCTAAATGAGAAGCAGGCCACAGCCTGTTTGTTCATCCACATGGTTGTCCTACATCATGCAAGGCTCCATAGGCTTGACATACCCTTTACCAGGTAGTTGCCTTGATTAGCAACCAGAGTGCTCATGTTAGTGTGCATGCATTATGCCATGTGTTCTGGGGTTGTTAGGATTTCACTAGGGTACTGACCAGATGGTGTTTAGGAGCACAGCTGCAGAGTCACAATATAATGTTCAGTGTCAGGTTACATACACGTCCAAGGTTGCTCAAAAAAGCACCACAGCAGCAGTGATCCATCTTAGGTGACAATTTCACAGCAATGCATGCAGCCTGACTTTCAATAGCTTAATGGTGGACATCTGCGTGACATGGATCTAAGGCCTACTGCACAGGGTTGGCCACCTTTGGCTAAAGTGTGTGTACCTCCAGCATGTCCTACTTATGTCATACTGTACATTTCTGTTACTGGAACAGATGTTTCTGTTCCCACATCATGTCACACTACATCCACTCTGTTGTGTGGTTGTTTGACAGCCATTGCAGAGTTGCACGTCTAATGTTATGCCTGAAACATTAAATAAGTTCACAATGCATACAAGGACATCCTTATCTTCACTGCAAGGAGTGCCTACAGATGGAGTGTTTGATGCTGTCAACCCCAAGGGTGTAGCACCATAACCCTAACTTTGCAGGAGTTAAGCATTGTCACATTTGCATGTATGGTATTGTGACCATGTCTAATGCAAGGGCCACATGCCTGGCAAAGCATTGTATTCATACAACCATGTTTTGACACACTGTCAGGTGTTGTTTTTCCTTAGGAGAACTATATAAAGGTGATAACATGTTACATTTTAGCAGCTATCAGGCCACTGCCTAATGATGGTCTGCTGTGACATACAAACAAGCAAGACTCTACTGCTAAGGGCATTATCAATGATGGCACATGGGATGTGGAAAGTGTCCCCATCCCTTTACTCATATGCTACACAAACAGAACACATGAGAGATGTGACTATATTACATACTTTGATTCCATAGTGTCTAACACACTAATCTCTACATATGTCAATGAGTAGTTTGCCAACATGCACACCTCAACTCCTACTCCACCCACACCTGCATGTGTGGAGTTCCTTACCACACACATGCAAACAACACACACCTCAGAAACCCAAATGGAAGCCCACTACACATTATCAGACCTCTGTAGAACACAGTACACATAATAGCTCACACACCACTGTTTCACCAGTGACACACCTGAGGCACATCACAACATCAAACTATTAGTCATAGGTGACTACATCATAAGACATTGATGTCCTCTCACCAGGCTACATATGGGAGAGTTCACAGTTAGCTCTCAGTGAGGTGCCATGATTCGCCGTACCACATATGCATCAAGTCTTTCAACATCAGGTGATGATCTGATGACTTCATAGTTCCTGTTCATGTGTACAGCTGGAGACATACCTCACCACACTGTATGCAAAGACATGACTGAGCTTACCAACTCTGTATCTCTGGTGGGTATGCTCATAGCATTCAGCTGAATTTTGCCTTCATGTATGGCTGAATACACATGGAAAATGATTGTAGTCAATAATTGGCTTAGCATGTGGTGTCATTGTAAGGGGATCCACTACATGTCAGCCTGGGATGACTTGCTCAACAGCCCTCACTGATTTGACAGAGATGGTCTTCACCTGTCATCCCTGGGATTTAGTGTACTGGCCAAGGCTGTTGACACCCCCATAGAGCATTCTACAGGCGGTTTCTCCAGGGAAAACTTTTCAGAGAGAAAATGCCATCTTCAAACAATATCACAGTTAGGCTGCTACATGCTAGGAATTCCAACAATGACCTACACTCACTGGAAGGTGTCCCCACCTTGGAATATGCTGACATTAGTACAGTCACAGATGCCTGGTTGAAGGCTATGGACAGCACCACAGACATACCAGGCTACACGTCCTTCCACATGTTCAGAGTTCAAACTGACAGTGTGGAGGTAATGCGGGTGGTGTATACATACTCAGTAAAGATAGATACACACCCAGATTAGGTACATAGTGTGATTCCCCGGGAACACTGCAAGTGCTATACACTGCCAGAAGTGCACCTAATCAAGTGACTGCCAGCTATAGGAGCAACGTCATGATGCAGAACACCTGTTGTGCTTATTCAAATGTACTTGTGTCTTTCATGATACATCACAACACCATGCATGGTTTGGGGTGATTTTCACTACCCATCAACTGTGTGGGTTAGTCATGTTCAATCTCACTTGACCAAAGGTTAGTCCATATCCTTAACTGCAATGCCCAGGACCAGTGTCATGACATCCCCACAAGGGGAGACAATGAACTGCGTTAGGTGCTTACCTATATGGGTGACAACTGCAGCACCTCCACTGTAAGGTTGTCCCTGGTGAGATACGGCCTCAAATTAGTCTCATTAACAGTAAGCATCACACCTGAACCCCCTCCCCCTTGCAGCAACTACAGTCATATAATTCAACCTAGCAAATTATAACCTCCTATGGGTTGGTATAAGTAGTTTGATTGCACCACCCCCCTCAGATGGAACAGGCAATTATGCTGAGCTCTACAACAATGATTTATGCAAGCACCTGTATAACTGCATAGATCCGACTGTACCTGACAGGAAGAAAACAAGCTCCTCATGGCACAACAAACCTGCCTAGTAGACAAGTGCCATTATCAGACTGGTTGATAAGAGGTGGACATTGCTGTGTGACAGTTGGAATGAGGAAGCCCCCGTAACATGGAGGCATACCCTCCTCAGCTAAAACAAGCAAATAGTGTTGTAGTGACGTCCTGTAAAAGAAATTATGTGACAAAATTAGCCTCCTCCACAAAGGACGACCACAAGGCATAGTGTAGTTACATGTGTAACCCAAGAGGAAAGGCCCAGATTGTTGGTGAACTTGTAACTAATGATGCCACATATACTGAGCCTGTAGACAAAGCTAATCGCTTGTCTGACAGGTTCTGTAATGAATTCATTTCCCTATCCCCACCACAAATACCACATGACATCCCTACAACCTATCCCATACATTTGATATCTATAGGGCAGATTGTAAATGGCCTCTATAAGGAGGACACAGCATCTATTGGACCTGCTAACATCCCAGATTGTATCCTACATGGGAACCAACAAGGATTACTAACAGTATTGTGAACTGTTTGCAATCATAGTGTAACCACCAGCTGCATCCCAGCCAACTTGGAAATGGCAACTGTTATTCCCTTGAACAGAGGTGGTGCATCCGACCATGGGAACTATAGACCTATTAGCCTGAGTAGCCATATCTGTAAGCCCATGGGGCGAATCATCATACACATCATCAGCAAAGATATATGCAATCTACAAACAGTTGACCCTACACAGTTTGGATTTCTGAAAGGAAGATCCTGCCTGATAAACCAGGTGGACATCTATGAGGTGGACACCAAAGACCTGGATGAGGGGACATCTGTGCATACAACCCCCTGGACTTAGCCAAGTCATGTGACACTATCTCTCACTCAGACATCATTGACAACATCACCAAAGTAGACATCAACAGTAATGTCATTAGGAGTCACTAACTGGCTCACTGATAGTACTCATACTCAAAAACTGGGGAATCCACCTCCAATAACTGATCGGTAACCAGTGGTGTACCACAGGGCTCAGTCCCAGCTCCTCTACTGCTTTAAATCCATTTAACCACAGTACAAACATAACATGCATGTCTATGGCTATCAAGGTTGGCTGATACATGCAAACTGTGGGCAATCATAGAATCTCCCAGTTATGTCAATATCCAACAAGACGGTCTTCATAGACAAATGCTTGTTGACATAATCATGGCCATAAACGCCATGCAAATATGTATGTAGTATCATTTCCATTGCTAACACCAATGTGCCTTTTAAGTAGCACATCAGTAGCAACACCTGATATATATACTCGGAGTGATAAACCTGGGCACACAGGCCTGACCACAAAGGTTTTCACCTACTTTATCTTACATCACAATGTCTCTCCAGTGGTAAGAATGGGATTATATGTTAGTCATGCCATAATTGAGGGCACAGTCACTCTAACATGACATAGGTATAAACTCCAGGTAGTCTTCACTCAGCAGGCCAGTATTTGAGTGCAATGGCCATTTTTGTCAGTTACCTTTACCAGCACTAGTGGCAATTGCATATAACACAAGTGTTCTTCACAAGAGAACTTCAGGTCATCAGTATCTGTCCTATGGGGATCATCTGACATAACTGTCATTATAGCCTGTGTGAAGCACACTAATCAGAGGTGATCTCTGCCTTGTATATGGGGCAATGCCTGACCCTGCTTTATTGGAAATGCTGCATATATATATATAAGTGGAATGGCACATGGATTACTCACTGTAAGGACATTAACCTGGTATGTGACATTATTATCACATGCTGGTGGGAGAGAGATGTCTACATACTTTAAAATACCTTTGAAACAGACTCCCACCTAATTCCAAACAGAGCACCTCATTGTCCATTCCCAGATGCAATCTGTCTGATTGGCTGGGTGACTGTTATTTCACCACAGGCCTTCTGCCTTTGTCCCTCAAGGACAGGGGCAATATGTGCTGATTGTGTAAATAACGGTAAACATTTGGCTAGGATTGTAAAGGCACTAGGGCCAGTATGCTAGTAAAGTCCAATGATCCTATGATCTCATACACTGCTATAAAATGCTCTCATATCCATGGCTACAGTGAAAATAGCACCACCACCAATTAATGTTTGCAGAACACTGCACAACACACTCACAGTTACCTGTAATCAGATTAGAACCCCTACCTATCTAATGGTGCATACTACAAATCACAGTACTTAACACATGCACCACAGCTCAAATATATCTGTTTAGGTAATCTTATGCTAGATGACATCAGCAGGCCTTGTCGTCAGGAATTTTGGAGATCCACGTCACCAGGTACAGCCAAAATACAGCAAAATGCCACCTCTTTCTAAGCCAGTGTGGCAATCATATGCATTTTGTAGGGAGATGCACACACACCAATTGGGCTGCAGTGAGATTAGAACCCCTACCTATGTAGTTTTATACACTACAGATTACAGTACCTATCACACACACCGCAGTAGAAGCCTGCAAGTAGAATGGCAGATGGTAGTCTTAAGGTACATGACATCAGCAGGCCTTGTGGGATAGAGGAGTTTGGAGGCCAGCATCAACTGCAACAGCCAAAAAGTGCAGCACCAGTACAGTTTAGTAGTCAACAACAGATTTTCACTTGCTTGGCAGGGAGACGCGTGCACACACACACACACACACACACACACACACACACACACACACACACACACACACACACCTAGTGGCCAGGAGTGAGATTAGAACCCCTACCTATCTAGTCATATACACTACATATCACAGTACTTATCACACACACCACAGCAGAGGTCTGCTTTGTACATGACTGCAGGCAAACTACTTGTGGAGTACATAAACTAGGCTTATCTTCAACAGAGTGTGTAGCCAGCAGAATGGCTACTTACTGTTTTCTGCATCTAGTAGCTGAGCAGTCAGTTAACTGTTTCTTATCCTAGATATGTGGCTACAGTAGCCATTTTAGCCATTTGTGGCTGTTTGCATTTGGATGGACAAGCACAATGTACACTGTCAATGCATGCTAGACAACATTATACATCACCTGTTCAAATGTTGGTGTATGTGCAGTGACATCCAGCAGGCACAGAGAGCTGCAAGTAAGTGCATAAGCTATTGATCCTTTGTGCAACATTACATATGTGTCATAGTGCAGGTTTACTCACCATTATCAGGGTATGTGGGACAATACAGGCATACAAACTCATATAGACATACTTATATATATTTATGTATATAACAGGAACATATATATATATATATATATATATATATATATATATATATATATATATATATATATAAATGGAGGTGTGTGTATGATATATATATATATATATATATATATGTGTGTGTGTGTGTGTGTGTGTGTGTGTGTGTGTGTGTGTGTGTGTGTGTGTTTTATGTAGATATACTGTATGGGGAGAGAAAGAGAAGTATGTGTTGACACATATAGTTATATATACATATAGAGATAGACAGACATCTATATGCGGATAGAGATAGTGACAGACAGATATGTATACATATATGTATGTATATATAGACATATCTATATATAAAAAGTTATTTTGAGTGAGGAGCAACAGGATTGCACTCTGCTTAATTAAGTGTATGAGCATACCCAGTGCACCCCACACCTGCCTGTACTCCAGTCCAGGATTTTGTGTTACACAAAATGACATCTGTCACTGTTTCTGCACTGCTGCACTTCACTTAACTGAGTACAACATTCTGAAGTTGTCTAATGTAATTAATATTTGACAGAGGTTAATAATATTACACCACACACAGAATGACAGTCTCTAAAACACAATGTAATAGCACCGCACATCTAAAAGAAGTTGATACTTCTAGATTAGAACCATGAACAATATCACACAAGCTAATTGCCCTAGAACAAGAGCAACATGAGCAGCTTGACAGACAGGGGTCATTCATCACACAATCAGCTGCATAAATATGTACATTATTATCCCTGCTCTAAGTAAGACATACAGTGTAAGATCAATTTCTCTGTTACTGTTCTGAGACTGCCTGGCCTGCTGATATACAACTGCTGAGTTACTGTTAAAGCAGTTACAAGGGGACACTGCTGTGTTAAGGGTGGGGGAACAGCACATGTTGTGCTGCAGCTAATCTACATTTGCATCAGTCAAGGGAGATGTTTGACAGTGGAGTGACATGATAGTCAGACTACAATCACCAGCTCATGTAGCTCCTAGAGGGTTACCCTGTGCCTGTACACTCTTCCCCTTCTCAGCCTAGGCCTATAGTCAGTACAGCACTAGCAGCATTGACTTCAGCCTCTAGTACATGCAAATATAGATTAGCTGCAGCAGCTGCTAGCATTATCTCATCAGTTAAAATTTCCAATTCAGTACTCCAATGGTTCAGAGTATTGAGGAAAAATCAGATTGTAGGGTGTATGCATACTTTATATAGGTCTGCTGTAGGTCCACCATGTGCGAATGGCTGCTTCTAATGCATTTCACATGCTTAGATTGTAATTAACATCATTTAATAGCCCTCCTTTATTGCACGGAATAACTTATACAATAGTGACAACCTATAATTGAATATATCTGGTTTTAATTACTTACTGCCTAAGTCATCACTGTCACCTGGGCGGCCTTTCTATGCAAACATGCTGAGCTATGCATCATGCAGCTCAAACACATGTACCAGAAATTTAAAAATTCTTACAGGTAATGGGACCCCCCCCCCCACTGGCATCCACATCCAGTGGAAATATCAACATGGAGTAGGAGTCTATATGAGAAGGATCTACGGACATGGTTGCTCCTTTTACCGATTCAACAAATTCACCTCATTTGCATGCATATCCATGCTGACAACCTAACTACATGTAATGAATAAAAGACCGCTTCCAAGCCAATGACTAGCCCCCGAAAGTCCAATGGACAAGGGAAATGCAGTGTAAGAAATCCACAAATACGGCCGGTATCCACACTTTATTAAAATCCACTCAAAACAGTCGTCAAGCGCTTTCGTCAAAATGACTTCATCAGAACAGTTTAAGATAATCAAACTATAACTTATATACCCTTAATTGATCACAATTAAGAAACACATGCTGAATATTTAAAGTGCTAGACATTTAAAAAAAAACACAAAATCACAAAATCACTAAAATGTATTGCCACAAGTAAAAAAACATTAATCAGGTATTATGTGTTAAAAAGCTTGAGAAGAAGTTCTGAATTAATGTACAAAAATTATTTTGTTTTTGTTTTATTTCATTTTGTTAGCCCTATATCTTAACTCAGGTTTAATACTAATGGCTTCATTTATGCCAGGAAACTCACAGGCATTTAACTTAAGTTGCCATCGAGTTTCCGCTCTGAGCAATTTGTTTGTCCAGTCCCCCCCTCTGAAATCCTTATTTACAATTTCCAGGATACCAAATTTGAAACTGTGGGTGGGGGTTACTCTTAATGTGTTTGTATAAGGCATTTTTTTCATCCCTCCTGGAAATGCTGTAATAATGCTCGTAAATTCTACGATTTAACCTCCTCTCTGTTTTTCCAATGTAGAAAGACTGGCATTCCACACAAAGGGCTAAGTAAACAATGCCAGTAGTAACACAAGAACCTGTGACCATAGAAACCTCTAACCCATAGGGACCTAATTTCACCTTGGGGGGTCTCCAAGATGTAATGACAGTATTCACAGGCCCTACATTTGTGTGTACCCTCTTTCCTTCTTCTACCTGTAGTATCATTTTCCAAAATATTCTTCAAATTTTGGTTAACTCTGTAAGTAAAAAGGGGTTCTGGACCTAGGACTTCCAGAACTTCTTGGTTCCCTTTAAACATAACCCAGTTATTTCTAATTATTTTCTTAATATCTTCCGATGTTTCTCCATAGGTCAAAACCATAGCCTGGGTGTAAGCGGTCTTTTATTCATTCCAGGTGTTTTACTGGTTCTCCACCTTGTTTTTTTCAACCTAACTACATGTTTTATAGCTGTATAACATGGGCAACAGCACGAATGCACCATTGTGTGGACCTGACGCAATGCCCTAGCATACATTTCCGACAAATTTTATAAACTGCTTTTTATTCCTATTTTTTTTTTTCAATTAATGCTGAAATTATTAAAAAACTCTATTTTTACATATTCCCTTGGTTTTCCAGACATCCACAATGTACCTTTTGTACATATATATGTATCTTCTTCTTCTTCTTTTAGCTGCTCCCGTCAGGGGTCGCCACAGCAGATCAACTGTTTCCATTTCTTCCTGTCCTCTGCATCTTGCTCTGTCACACCAACAACCTGCATGTCCTCTCTCACCACATCCATAAACCTTATCTTAGGCCTTCCTCTTTTCCTGTTACCTGGCAGCTTCATCCTTAGCATCTTTTTCCCAATATACTCTGCATCCCTCCTCAGCACATGTCCAAACCAACGTAATATTGCCTCTCTGGCTTTGTCTCCAAACCTTCCAACCTGGGCTGACCCTCTAATATACTTATTCCTAATCCTGTTCATCCTCATCACACCCAGTGCAAATCTTAACATCTTCAACTCTGCCATGTCAAGCTCTGACTCCTGCCTTTTTGTCAATGCCACTGTCTCCAACCCATATAACATAGCTGGTCTCACTACCCTCTTGTAGACCTTCCCTTTCACTCTTACTGGTACTTGTCTATCACAAATCACTCCTGACACTCTTCTCTACCCACTCTATCCTGCCTGTACCCTCTTCTTCACCTCTCTTCCACACTCACCATTACTCTGAACTGTTGATCCCAAGTATTTAAACTCATCCACCTTCACCACCTCTACTCCCTGCATCCTCACCATTCCTCTATCCTCCCTCTCATTCACACACATATTTTCTGTCTTAGTCCTGCTGACCTTCATTCCTCTTCTCTCTAGAGCATATCACCACCTCTCCAGGGTCTCCTCCACCTGTTCCCTACTCTCACTACAGATCACAATGTCATATATATATATATATATATATATATATATATATATATATATATACATATACATATATATATATATATATATATATATATATATATATATGTATATATATGTGTTCTGATATTTCCTGGGGAGTTATGTCCATATTTCTGATTTTTTTATATCCTTTTCTGTCCATGTAGAGTCCTATACGGGTCTATATTACATATTTGAATGAACTAAAATGCGAATACCCTTTCATTGACACATATGTATCGAACTCACAGGTAAGTGAACAGCCCCCCACTTCATAATGTTTGTAATAGTGTGTCATGAGTAGCTGGCCTATCAATTTTTTTCCCTTGGAAAAAAAAAACAGTGATGTGGCCGTTCGCTTACCTATGAGTTCGACACATATGTGTCAATGAAAGGGTATTCGTTTTTTAGTTCGTTCTAATTCATAATATAGACCCTCCTGTATATGGAAAGAATTCTGTGTATACGACAGACATGGACACAGGGACTACATGCATGTCTTTCTGCTTATTGGATCACTTAACCTGGGTCATTTGCATAAGATTCACCTGCTTATGAGGTAATTTTCATTATAAGAACTTTCCATGTTTGCGTGTGCTTGTGTGCCACTAATCTAAAATTGCTCCCACTCATGCATGGATCATTTCATGATGCGTACACCAAAAAAATATTCATGTAAGCTTTACTGAATTCCACCTTAGGTCCTTTTACTTCAGAGTTTAGTCTCCAGCTAGAGGTACCAAAAAAAGATTGTCCTTTATCCCCAAATCCTTTTGCTCTTGCTGTTGAAATCTTTGCCATTCTAATCCAAAGTAATTCAAATATTATTGGACTGGATGTGTTCAATCAATATACTTCCAAAATTACATTATTTGCAGATGACATTTTACTAACTCTGCCTAATTTAAGAAAAACTATCTCTGACTTAGAATCTTTAATATACGTATTTCAATCTATTTCTGGTCTACACTTTAATCAATCAAAATCTAAATTCATAATAAATAAAAAGAAGAAGGTTCAAATTCATAAGAATCGTGTTATAGGGGAACAAACTGCTTCTCTTGAATACCTTGCTATTGTCTTACATAGTCCTATAAAAGAAACAATAACAGCTAACTTTAATAATATTTTAAAACATAACTAAAATTCTCACTGAGAAATAGAATAAACTTTTTATTTCCTTTAAAGATATGCTTCAGTCAATAAAAAAGATTCTCATACCCAAAATATTATATATATAGTTCAAGCTTTCTCTGTCTTCTCAGAAAAAAAAATCTAATTAATGATATAAATAAGCTACTTTTTAAATTTCTTTGGTTCTCCAATAAAAATAAACTAGCCTTTATGCATTATGTTAGACCATGGGATCAGGGAGGAATTAATTTCCCAGATATTGATACCTATATTAAAGCTTCAATTTTCAATATAATTTTGAATTGGGTAGATTCTGATTATATTTATAATTGGAAATCTTTACATCAGATAATTCTACAGAATGATAATCTTCCTGAAAACCTTCTCTTAAATAATTATGCCAATACCGTTTGGCATCTCCTTTGTTATGTTATGCAATATAATATTCCTAGACATACAAACTCTAGCTTTTTAAATTCTATACTTAATAACTTAAAAAATTATCCTTTCTAATGTTGATACTAAAATTTGATTTGAAACTTTAATTCCTTTCAGTTTTACCAAAATCTTTTTGATAAACTTCATGGTAATATCTTTATTTCTTGGGAATCTAAAACCTGTATTTGCTGGAAGCAATGTCAAACAAAATTTTTAGTTAAAGAAACACATCAACTGACAACGGAATTTGATCTAGATTCTCATGATTGGTTACTACTACACATCAACTTACAAAGGAATTAGATCTAGATTCTCATGATTGGTTACTACTACAAAGTGTGACAACTTACTCTAAAAATCTTTCTATAATCCTTAGTAAGAAATGCCCAAATTGTTATTTTATTTATATGAAAGCATCTATAACAAATTAAATTTGGAAAAATATAAAATTCTTATAAAATATAAAGTAAAATTGCAAAATAAATATTGGAATTAAATTACTATGGGTCACATTTCTAATCTATCTTATGAGGACAAATCTCACATTTTATCTTCTGTAAAACTTACCTCATGGACACAATATTGGCATATATTTACATGGAATTTTTTACATACAGCTTTTCTTTCACCAAATAAATTAGCTAAAATTGGTAAAAATAAGAATATTTGTTGTTGGAGATGTTTACTTGAATGTAAAGCTGACTGGGTTCCTATTTTTCCACCTGTCCTGTGTTAGATCGATTCTGGTATGATTTAGATGACTTTTTAAAATATTCACCGATTCATTTTTATTATAAAAATCCTTAATTCTATTTAATGTTTATGATATTCTTTTATTGAATAATGACAACCTTTCCTTGCTTTGCACCATTCTGGTGATTGCAAGGAAAAGTATTGCCAGGAAATGGAAATCTACTGCTGCACCACTTTTTGGAGACTTTTTATCCTTTCTGAAGGAGAGAGCTTATAAGGAAACTAAAGTCAAAGAACACAGGCTCCATCCTAAATCCTTTATCAATAATCCTTGGGAAAAAGTGATTTCACTCATTGATACTTTTCAGACAAATCTTGACTCTCTTTAATAAAAACAAAGTTGTTGTACATATTTTCTTATTTTTCTCTTTCCCTTATCTAGGAATCTGACTAATATTAATCTTATTTTGGGCTTTTGTACATACTGTCTATAGTTAATTTTCTTGTTTAATTATTTATCTCTATTTGTTTAATATCATGTATTAAATTATTGTATTGCTATTAAGAAAAGAATTAAGAAAAGAAAAGAAAATTCTCTTGATCAAAAAATTAGAGAAGTTATAGCCCCACTTTATTCATCAATGATTATATCAATCATTGAATATAAGGCACCCTTCTGAATATACCACACTAATCACCTAAACCAGCTTGAAAGACCTCAATGCCTTCTCACCAAAAAGAATCCAGGTAACAATACCCTCAGCTACTCCTACAGATTACAAGCCCTGTCTCTGTATTCAGTGTTATACAGACTCCTCATCCTTCTATACAATGAATGACTCAAAACTCTTTGAATTCTGTCACTTAATCAGAACCAGTGGTAAAGCAAAAAAATGTTATAGAGATCAAAACCTATATTACTACATAAACAATACCAAATAGTAATACTTAACCCAACATATACTCCATGAATATGTGGAGGAAGTCCACTTGATGGAGGACATTGTTACTCTCTCACATTATTGGACGATGTGGCTATGCTTATCGATAGTTTCCCTTGTCCGAAGGCTTATTAAAAATCCATGAAACTATGAAAATACCTATGAGTCTTATTTTAATGCACTTCTCTAAAGTAACTTTAAGAATACTCTCCACAGTCATACTTAGATGCAGGTAGTGCATACCATATAGTCTCCAACTTTCTTGTGAATTTCCATGCTCACTATTCACTTCTCAAAGCATCCATCAATCCACCCCCTCATTCCACTCTGTTATTTTCTCTGTTCTTAGTCTATCTGCACATAGCATTGGTTACACCTCAGAGAAGTCTATTGTGCTCCTCATTTCCCTATACCCCCCAGTTATACTGCACTGAGCTGTGACTCTTCAACTCCACCTGCAGCCTGTTCTTTTGTTTGTGGATGGTGGCTTCTGTGCTCTACTTAATATAATGAGTAGTAGAGTCCCTAACTAGGCAAAAGTTCTACCTGCTTTATCATTTTATACTAAAAAACATTGACATAGCTTGGGGGCGTTCACTAAGTGGGAAAAGCACATTTTCTGAATGAGGTTACAGGAACAGTAATTCACTTCTTCCAGAGCTATAGTAACCCCAGAACTAATTACATCAAATGTGGTCATGTGTGGGCAGATGTCCCCTCACGTGTAGAAAATTGAGGGATTTTGACCAACTCTACCTGAAAGCAAGCTTTATGTTCCATTTAGAGACCTCACCTTTAAATGTAGTGTAATTTGATCTCCTGCCATTTGTAGTCATGAAATAGAACCCTCTATTAACATTTTAACACAGTGCTTAGTAGCATATTTTATATATGAGCACCAGCTGCTTCATCCACATCCTTCTCCACCCATTAACCTTCATTGTTGCCCTAATCTGATGCTCACTGCACGTCATAACTCCAGAAAAATCCTGCTATACTGCTTAAGAGCTTCCCTCATGGATTGTTTAGCTTTATTTATTTGTTTGTTTGTTTATTTTTAAGCATTTCTTTTTACTTTTGTTAGAACACTTACTTCTTTCTCTCAGTGTAGTGCTTTTCACTTTAACAGAATCCCCTTTCATTTGAACCCATTATCATCTTCAAGTTTTATGTACAGATTGTATCATTTCATATTTTTGTAATTACTGCTAGTACTTTTGTTGCCTTCCTTTCCAGGTTGTACACCTCTTAATGATCTGGTCATTTAGCTTTCCTTTTTCATTTTTATTCACAGTGTGAATCAACAGTAACTCTAGCATTACTCAGATCAATGCTACACCATAGATCACTATAACTAGTATTCCACTTTTTTCAAGCTAACACTTATTTTATTTAAATAAAATTTAGCCCAATAAAGAACTCATGGCATACTCAGCCTTAGAAACTATACTTTGCAGTGCTAAGCTTAGAATAAATTCTTTTTCAGGAACTGAAAAGGAATACAGTTGGTACAGTAAATTTGTAGTGAAAAGTATACAAGTGATTGGGGTATTAGTGTCAATAGTGAAAGTTGCATCTGATTTGGACCTGATATTATCAGATTGCTGTAGCTTAATAACTAAGACAGTGTTAGTGATGGAATGGGTAGCACACTCATCTTTGTTGCTGTAAGAACAGGAGACTCTGCATTCCTTTTCCACTCCAGATGACTGGATTGCTGACACTGCAGTGCAGCATTAAGTGGTTCTGCACTCCTGAGTGCATTTCCTTTGAATGAGATGTTAAACCAAGGTCCCAGCTGCATAAGACAGTGATAGTTCAGGTGGAAATACAATATCCCACAGCACCTATTAAAAAGGGTAGCCGATGCTCCTTGATGCCCTGGCCAAATTTCCACAGGTAGTACAAATGCCACATCAAGTCTTCTCTGAAAAGAGGCAACTAGTCTAGTGGGACTAACATGGTCTACAAAGAATCATATAGAAGCAGTGTGAGAAAGCAACATACAGGTCTTGAGTAAAATATATCAAGTCATTTTTCTATGAAACCAGCAAATTTTATCCTTCTGTACATCTAAACATTTGTATTGTCTATAAAGATACTTGATAATGACTCTGGCACCATGGGTATATTATCACCCTCCATTAGGACTATACTGTGACTGACAAGTACAGATAAATACCCCAATATACTAATATCCTCCTAGGAGGAGGCACTCACCCTAATCTAGGCCCCACCTATCACAGCCAACATCAAGACAATTCCTTTCCACACTGCTCTAGTTACATAATGGTCAACCCCCAAACTCGAAAATCTGCTTTTGTCACCATTAATATTAGAAATATAAAAAAATAAAACTGCTTTGATTACCTCACACAAGCCTGATGTTTTCACTATAACTGAAACCTGGCTTAAACTCAGCAAAACCAACTCCAAAATTGCACCCCCAACCCCTATCATCTGTAATGACTGTATAAAGAGGAAAGGTGGTGGTGTTGCTTTATTATTTCCCAACAGCTACCTGATTTCCCCACTGCAACAAACCAATACCAAAAGTGAATTCAGTAGTAATTCTTATTACTTTTCTGAAAATAAACAAATATGTATTACTATTCTTTACATCACTCTTGTTTACAATACAGCAACATTGGAAGATATCCTACATTGGATATCTGTACCAATTCCACAGGAAAAATACTACTAAGTAATGTTAATATCAAACTGTTTGGACATAGCCTCTAACTGACCTACATCTAGCATGAACTTATATGATTTCACACAACTAATCAATAGCCCCATACATTATAAGAAGACATCAATTTCCTTATCAGTCTAGATTTTAGTATCATAATCTAGCAAACTCACCACCATAGATTCAATGGAAGACTCTCTCAGTGACTATCTCCCAGTCTATACAACCAGACATCTCACATATCCAGTTGTTTATAAAACAATATGCAATCTGCCCAAGTTTAACCAAGAAATATCCATTACAAACTTAAGATCTATTAACTAGAATATCATAAAACCCTTCCCTTAGATGATGCTGTAAATGAATTCAGTACAACTCTTCTAAATATCCTAAAGAGCCTTGTATCTCCTAGAAGGGAGAGACTGAAAATTAATAATGCAATTATGAGTAGAATGCTGATGCAGGATAGAGAAAAATTGTGGAAAGAATATCAAAAATATAAAACACCACAATATCCAGAAAATTTCAGAATGTTCCACAAATGTACTAAAAATAAATAAATGTAGACAAAAAGTATACTATAACAACATTTAAAGCAATAATGAAACAACCCAAAACATTCTATTAAATCATCAAAGAAATCTTACTTTCCTGAAAACATTCGGTCCTAACCTTTCTCCCAATAACTCACCACTCAAAAATGCAATAGAATTCAACTCTTATTTCATAGATAGTGCAGTGTCCCTAACCAAGGATTCCCTAATATCTAATTTCAACCCTCCCCAATAGCCATATATCACCACATCCACTTTCACCTTCAAAACTGTGCCCACATACTATATGCAACTACTCTTAAACAAATTCAAAGCATGCTCTACTTCAACTGATGACCTTCCAACCCAGTACCTTAAAATAGAATCCAATATCACTGCATATCCTGTCTCAATCCTTATAAATAAGTCACTCCAGGAATCTCATATTCCCTTTCTCTGGAAAAACAAAATCACACATTATCCCTATAAACAGCTGGCATCACTAACTTTAGACCTATAGCAATCATATCCCCTCCCCCCAAAAATACTTGAAAATATATTCAGAAACAATTGTTAAACTATCTCCTGCAGGAATAATTTCCATTGTCCACACAACACAGCTTCAATCCCTCCTACAATACTAACACTGCAATTCTTACTTTTATAGATACTGTCCATAAAACTAGAGATAAGGAAAAAATAGTCTCTTCCATATTTCCAGACTTTTCTAAAGCCTTTGATGTAAACAAACTTCTCATTAGGTCTATCTCAGCTCATCCTTTTATGGTTCAAAATTTGCTTGTCCAATAGGTATCTGTCAGTAGAATGTCACTTTACTGTCTCTCTATACCTCCAGGTCACCACCAGTGTACTACAAGGCTCTTTCCTTGGTGCCCTCCTCTTTAACATTCTGAACATCTTCCACAAGTCTACACAACAGTCCTCCTTAATGCAATATGTAGGTGACTCCACACTGATATGTACATCAGACAATCTAGCATATGTCCAAAAAATTATTCGGGAAGCTTTAACAGCCACTGAAACATGGCTTTGTAACTCACAACTCATGCTCACCCACCCAAGAAAAATTTATTTTCCCCAATATCCCTATCGTATGAAAAAACAAAATTTAAAATCCTCTCTCTCTTAATAATACAACCATTAAAGTCACTTCCATTAGCAAATTATTGGGGATGATAGTGAATGACAATCTTAAATTTGACATGCATATACAAAATTGCATAAAAAAATCACCAAAAACTAGTGATGCTTCACAGAGCCAAAAACTTTCTCACCAACACATCTAAAACTAAACTTGCCAGTACTTACCTCCTTCCCTCACTATTTTATGATGCTCCCATCTTTACTGACCTCCAAACATCACAAAAATGAAAGTTTTAAAAATGCTATGATAAAGTGGCAAAATTTGCAGTAAATACCCTTTACAAAATCCATCATTACATACCACTAAAAAGCCTACATAGGTTAGAACTACCCCATCAACTAACGTATACACTGCTTCTTACCACCTATAAAATTATCCAGCATCCGTCAACTTGTCCAGCACTAAATATCATTCTTTACAACTATGTTCCCACTCAGTCATTATGATCCAGTGACCAAAAAATCCTTTCTGTCTACAAACCTATAAAATCTGCTGGACATGGTCTGTACTCCTGGCATACTGCTAAGGCCTAGAACTCCTTATCTGCATCCATCATGTCAATACCCTCCCTCCAGTCCTTTAAAATCATTCTGAAAGACTTCCTAGCCAAAACCTGTCTTAGTTCTTGTTCAAACGCAGGATAAATTATATCCCTAAATAAGAACAAGTTCCTATTCATACATCTTCTTACCCTCCCTCCTTCTTCACACACTTCTTTAATTTAATCAATTAATCTTGCCGGTTCTCTATATAAATATGCCATAACCCTACTTTTACTTTCTCTAAATAGGTTAAAATAAATAAAAACAAAATGATAAATAAATAAAATAAATATTACATCGTCATATAACTTGTATTTATTCTTAATCACTAAATTCACATCATATGTAATCTCTTATAAGTATTTAAACTATGGATATTTTGTATTATTTTTGAAGATTGCAAAATTATTGTTCTATAAAATGTTTTTATAACATTTTAGAGCTTTTTACCCAGGGAGTCCACTGAAAATGGGCATCTGCCCAGTCAAACTTTCCCAGTAATCAAATGTCAATCAATCAATAAATATATAAATAAATTGATTATGTGGTATCCATACACACACACACACACACACACACACACAAAGATTACCAATTATTAAAGTGATAATATTGCATGTTATTCTCCTCCTGTTTTTACAAAAGCTAAAATATATCTGTAAGGTGGCTACTGATTATATAGTCCAAAGCTTTAATTAAGTAGTCAAATGGTGCCCAGGTTTATAGCACCCTAAATGAAAAAGAAACAAAAATCCTCAGGAGTTAAAAAAAAGCCATCAGTAGAGTTAGCATAGCTGAGGAAAAAAATACATAAGCAGACATACACACATATACACTCCAATCAGTGTTTGAAATCATTTTTGTTGTCACAGCTGCTTAAATAATTGCCAGATCTGCTTGCAGACATGCAGTTGCAAGGACCAGCTATCATTCACATTTCCAAGAGCACCACACCACTGACTGAAGAAATGACATAAGTAACCCTGATGTATCACTGCTGCTTAAATGCTTACAAAGGTTGCTTGCAGAGACTGAGCTACATTTCTCCTACAGTGCCAATAGCCCTATAAACAGCATGCACCTGGGGCAGCCACCCCGTTCAATGCACCTTAGCTTCAGATTTGACATACTCACTATGTATTTTACCTCTCAACCTCTTAGAGCAAGAAATCTGGACAAAGTCAAATAAAAGTGGGACAAAGTCCCAAAAATAGGGACATTTTTTAAATATTACTATTACAGACATAGAAAGTTGATAGAATAACAGGTTTTGCATTAGTTTGAATTTTCTGAAGAGTATGAAGTCTAAAACTAAAATGTCTATCATTATTTTTTAACTTCGAATTTTAATGATTTGCCACTAATTTGTCAGAAAACTACAATTTTATGAAAAACTGGCCAACAATATGAGGCAAAAATCTGGACATTTAGCAAAAATCTATTCAGTTGAGAGGTATGCGTATGCAAATATTTTTATTTGAAGAAAAGTACAACTCTGATCCATATATAAATTGGTGTTGATAATGGACGACCTGAATGAATATATTGAAACAGACAGAACAGGATATGAAGATTGTCTTGGCCCACTTGGGGTGGGGCAACAGGAATAAAGAAGGAGTAGCCATAGATCAATGCAGTGACCAGCTTACTAAGTGCTTTTTTTCTTGCTCTTCACTCAAAGAGCTAAAGGGGTGGGGTGCTGGTTCATAGTACAGGCCCAAGGGGCTATGCTTTTGCTGGTTGACTAACAAAGAGACTAAGAGAGGAGTTGCAATAACAAAGAACAAGGCATCAGAGGCACACTACCAGCTTCTGGAAAGTGACTTAGTTGATGGCACAAAGAAACTTTATTAGGTTGCAAGGTAAAAACAGAAAGATAGAGAAGACAGTCAGACACTTTACATAAGGGATGCCAGCCCCAACCTACTGACCAGCCCACAGGAAATCAAGGGCAGATGGAAGGAGTACTTTCAGCAGCTTCTGAATGAAGAAACCCCCAAAGAAGTTGTACTGCCCCAGACACAGCTTAAAATGAAAGAAGAGGTGGAGCCCACCCTAAAAGAACAGCACTAAAGAAAATGAAGTCAGGGAAAGCAGCAGGCTCAGATGACATCACAGCAGATATGATCAAGATGTCAAGTGATTTAAGGGAGAAATGGGTCCTGATGGTACTCATAGCAGTATGAAGAGAAAGGTGCATCACAGATGGCTTGAGAATAAGCACACTAGTACCAGTGTTCAAGAACAAAGGGGGCATTCACAACTGTGAGCAGTACAGAGGTATCAAACTCCTGTCACACTGCATGAAAGTTATGGAGAGGATGATTGATAAATGAATAAGATGGGAAATGAACGGTTTGTATTCAGATCAGGATACAGTACAAATGAGTCAATGTTTGCAGTGAGACAGATAGTTGAGAAGAAGCTAGAGATAAGAAAATTGTCCCGCAAGGCCTTCCTTGACTTGCAAAAAGCATATGACAAGGTCCCAGGAAAGCTAATTTGAGCAGTCCTACAGTGGTTTGAAGTCCCAGAAAGTTTGGTAGAATTAGTGCAGGCTATGCACAAGGACCCAATTACTCAAGTACAAACAGTGTTCAGTCTCACAGAAAGGTTCCTAGTGGGGTGGGTGTGCATCAGGGTTCAGCTCTGAGACTACTGCTGTTCATATTGGTGAAGGACTACATCAGCAAAGTTGCTGTAAGCAGATTATGTGACATTACAGACAGACTCTGAGCAAGAACCCCCTCAAAGGAAATGATAATGCAAAACGCAAGGCACATGGGATGAAACTGAGTGCAGATAAGACAGTTGTAATGGCGACAAATGAGGAAATCAGGAGAAGTTGAGAACTGAGATAGAAGGGACAATAGAGGAACAGGTTAACAGCTTCAAGTATCTGATCAGTGCAGTTGAGGAGAAGGGAAGTCTGAATGAAGAGGTCAAAGCTAGAATCAGAGGGGCTGCATCCAACTGGCAGAGAGTGTCAGGGGTAGTATATGACAGAAGAATGCCATAGATGCTGAACCTTAAGGTGTACAAAACAGTGGTGTGACCAGTACTACTGTATAGTACAGAAATTTCTGGACAGTGAAGGCAGAGCAGTTGAGTAAACTAGAGGTGATGGAGATGAAGTGTCTGAGATGGGTGGGTGGATGCACACTGTGGGCAAATGAAAAAAAAAGGACACCAGAGTAGAAGCCAAAGTAGCTCCAATTGCAGACTAGGTCAGAGAGAACAGACTAGGATGGTTTGGGCACATGTGCAGAAAAACAGATGACAGACTGGTGAAGAAGATGTGGGACAGACAGGAAGAAGGCAAGAGGAAATGAGGGTGTCCAGCAAAGAGAATGATGGATTTTGTGAGAAAAGATCTGAGACTGTCAAAGAAGGTTGGAGAGTAATATTGATTTAAGAGAGAGAGAGAGAGATGGTGACAGTTGAAATGACACCCCAACCCCACATAGAAATTGGGGAAAAAAGGGTAGTTGATGATAATAATGATATTGAGTAAGTGGCTAATCTGGGCAAAGACAGCTAAATTTAACATTATGATCTCTGCAGCTGACCTCAAGAAGGCACCTACTCCACAACATCTCAGTGTCCATCCCGTAGATAAGAAAGCCAGAGCTATAGCCAGATCTATAAAGAGATTTAGGTAGTATATTTATACAGCCAACATGTTGTCTTTGAGATAACAACATTGTGCTACTTATATGGCATACTTTCAGCAAGATCTTACCAATAAAATGCAACATATATTTGAAGAGTTACCAGATGGGTTGTTAATGGAGAAGCTGCTCACCTAGGCCACAGCTGCTGTACACATGAGCAGTATTCCTGTCCAGAACATATACAATACTGGGAAGGGGCTGCTAGTATTACCATGTAGCAGCACTCATGGCTTAGACTTGTGGATTAGATAAGGACACTAATGTGGCCTTCCTGGGCTCTTATTTTCTAAGGACCATATTTTGTTCTTATGAAGGAAGTCTACCAGAATCTCAAAAATATGGAAGAGTAGCCACAGGTCTAAAATTCTACCAATCAGTGTATTTTCCAAGGATGTAGTGGACCTAACACTATTCATAGTTTTAATGAATCACACAGTCAAAACTTCAACAAGAGGCTTATGAAACACACAACTACAACCAGAGCAACTACTACCAAGGCTGCAGGCCCATTGAAGGGACTCCTACTGTTTGTTAGGAGACTGTGGACATTCTACATGTATAAAGCAACAGAAGGAATGGCAGTGGTTCCCTTTGTGCAGCAGGGAGTCAACAGTCCATCTACGGGTGGGCAATATAAGCCCTAACACCTTGCCTATCTCACTTTGGAAGTAGTGGGATCCCTGAACCTTCATCCATATTTCTGGAAAAAATTTACTGATAACAGATGGGTGAAGATAATAGTTTTCAAAGGGTGTTTAATTCTTTTTCTAGCTCCATTTACTCCTCCAATTACTTATGTCTGATGTCCCCCATCAAAAACATGCAGAAAGCTATTAGGCTGCCATTCATAAAGGATTCACATAGAATATCATACAAGGTTTTTTTTGGTGCCAAAGAAAAAGGATCTTAGACCAAAACTGAATCTAAGTGGACAAAATTCCTTCATCTCAAAGCATGTTTTTTATAGTGGTCATAGTACAATCATTACTTCTGTGTTCATCTAAGTAGAATGGATATGCTGTCTGGACCAACAAGACCCCTACCTTCTAGGAGGCCTGGATGTACTTGTGTTTCATATTCTGTTCATTTTACTCTATTCTCTGGTTATCACAATGACTCCTGCAACATCCCAGGTGCAAGTGACACAAATGTTGCCCACCACAGCTGTGGAACCATTGTAAACTGTTCTGATGGCTTTATAAAAGATGACGGATAAACAAATATTGGGGAAAATGTAATAAAGCTTACACAGTCATTTTTACCAATTAGGCATCATGCCACTCTGCTTACATGACAATAAACAGGTTTGCAATTCAGTAAGCACTGCTGGGTGGCGCTCATGCACGTGCCAACACGGGAAGTTCTGCGGCTTGCAAATCATCTCATAAGCAGGTGAATCTCATGCAAATGAGGAAGGTAGAGTGATCCAGCAAGCAGATAGGCAGCCTTGCAGACCCCGTGTCAGTGTCTGTAGTGTACACAGAAAAGTTTTGTGTATGGGACTGTAGACAGTCAAAAGGGGCTGTAAAAATGTAGGTAGATATAAATGCCATAGCACACACAGATATGAGCAAAACTATCCTCGGTGTGTTCCAAAAGTTACAGTAAATATGTTAAAATATATATATTTTTAGTAACCTTGGCATGTTTGCATGGCATGCCACAGTGCACAAACATGCCTTATAAAAAAAGTGGAAAAATCAAATATTAATATCATGAGACAGAAATGTATTACAGGACCCTGTGTGCAGTATTTACAATGGTGCATTCATGCTGTTGCTAACGTAGTAGGTCTTGGAAGCATGCAGTATCCAGGCTGTGAGCACACATCCCTATGCAAATGAGGTGGAGTTACTGAATAGCATAATGGGGTAATCGTGCCCATAGTTCCCCTCCATGTAGGCAGATAACTGTGTTGGTCTCCAGAGAGGAAGTAGCTGACATCAGAACAGGGTGTGTCCACTAATTTCTGAGCTGACTGGAGCATAGCTGCTCCTGTTTGTGCAGTGTGCCACCATACTGTGCATGCAAGTTTCGGGGGGGTGCACTTACTGCTAAGCCTTCTTTATCTATGGAAGCACATTTGCATGGTGCACCGCAGTGCTCAGAGTATCTTAAAGGCCACTGGATGTATTAATTAGTGTTGATGCTTCCTTAACTTAAACTAGGGCCATTAAATGATATCAATGATATATTAGGCAGGTGCAATTCATCATAGGTAGCCAATCACGCAGACATCACCTACAGTAGAGCAATATAAAGTATGCATACACTCTAAAGTCTGATTTTTCCCCCCATACTCTGAACTATTGGAGTACAGACTTGGGAATTTTAACTGAAAGGATGTTAGGGGCTGTTGCAGATCTGCTACATTTGTATGTGTTAAATACTCAAGTCAGTGTTGCTGCTGACAATAGGTCTAGGAAGAGAAGGAGAAAGAGAAGAGTACTCAGGCCCAGGGTAACCTTCCAGGAGCTACATGAGCTGGAGATAGTAGAGCGCTACATGGTAAACAGGGATATACTACAAGAACTCACTGAGCTCTGCCATCCTCAACTCAAGCTCAGAGCTAACAGAGGAGGACTTATCCCAGTGGAAACAAAGATACCCACAGGTCCCTTCCAAACACCAACTGGGACATGTTGGGGGTCTCACAGGCATCAGAATCCAGGGTACTCCACCAGTTTGTGGATGCCATGCTACCACATGCCAGAGAGTATATATTTTCCCCTCACCCCTGAGGTGAGGGCCAGCAATATGCAATAGTTCTACCATGTAGCACACTACCCTGAGGTACTGGGTGCTATAGATTGCACTCATGTACACATCAAGACACCATCCATTGAGGAGGATAGAATCTATGTCAACCACAAGGGGTATCACTCTATCAACTGCCAGGTCATGTGCAATCCCCAGGGCATTATCATGAATGTGTGTGCTGGCAGCCCTGGCACCTATCATGACAACCATATCTGGCATGCAAATACAGCTGTACAAGATGTTTGTTAGGGGGGACATTCCACACAGCCATTTCATGGGGGATGCTGACTACACACTGGAACCATGGATGATGACACACATCAGAAATGTAGATGCACCCACAGAGGAATGCCATAATGAGGTGCACACACAAACTAGGAACATCATAGAGCATATGTTTAGGTTGCTGAAGTCCCGGCTCCAGCAACTCCATATATCTGGTGGAGCCTGCAGTACTCTCCAGCCGCATATGTACATATGTTCACAAGTATGTACCATGCTACACTATATGATCCTGCAGAATCAGCTGCAGCAGGATCAGCATAGGAAAGCGATACACAGTCTCCCACCAGTGCCTTGGTCACCACAGCCACACTCACAGGAAGACTAGGAGAAGGAACCCCTTGATGATGTCCATGTAGGCAGAATTAGGCATGCCGAGTATGCCCTGGCATTGGCTAAGAAACAACGCATAGCACATTCACTGACAACCTAGGGCCCTAGGGACTGACACCTTACTCCTAATCACATGCATATATTAAAATAGCTGATGCCAGGCAACCCACACAACCTGTACATATCCATGTATTGGCTGTGTACTGCTTGCATCACACAGAATCATCCCTGAACTACAGTTCTGTCAACTGCTGCATTCTTAAGGTAAGTCTCTAATCTATACAGTAATTGTAAGTATTACTATAATAAGGTATCATATGTATGGATCTGCTGCTGTTATGCAAGGATATATAGTGTGCTATTTGGTCAGATTTAACATTGACATGGGAAAACTGATACCCAGCCCAATAGTATGTGTTCCTTAATATTCACTAGGCCTCATGGTAGGAATATTTATAATATCAGGCAAAGGATATGTTAAACAGTGGGCACACATGATACTTGGACTACTGTCTATCCAAGCTGATCATGTGCTATTGTTCTCCCAAACCCAACACAGCAGTGCACTATGGTATATCAGTGGACCAGGCAATCTCAGGGCTGTAACATAAATTGCGCTTACACATTGTATGTGTCTCTTCATGCAGGATAACAATGTACATATATATGCTGTTGATTGTGTGATGGATCACCCCTCTCTGTCTATTGACCTGCGTGGCTCAGTGGACTAGGGAAGCTAGCATGGGTGATGGTGTTGATGGTTCTAATCTGGAATTACTCACATCTTTTGCATGTGAGGTAGTAGCATGTTGGTGTTTTCACAGAATGCCATACCTCCCAACCCCTTAGTGCAAGAAATCTGGACAAAACTAGAAAGATTAGAGGACAAGGCCCAAACATAGGCACAGATTTTAAATATTGGTCACATAAACCTAGACAGTTGCTGGAAGTAAAGGTGTTGCAGTAGTACATATTTTCTGATGGATATAAAGTTTAACAAACAATTATTTGTCTGTAGTTAGTAGAATATATTAACGTCAGCATTCAATAAAGCACCAGAAGGACACAAATGTTTAAGGAACAGACCAAACATGTGAGGCAAATTCTGGACATTTTGTGTAAATCAGGACAGTTGAGAGGTATGCAGACTGTCGGTCTGTTGATGGTATAACATTATCATCCTCAGTCATATATTAAGAGCATCAGACAGCTGGAAAATGCTGTGGACATTTTGAGTGAAGTGCAGTACTGCAGAAGTAGGGGTGATGTTAATGTCTGCAACATACAAAATATCAGACTGGAATACAGGTAAGTGTTGCTTGGAGTCATATTATAAGTGCTGATAGTCCCACTGGGCATGCCCGTACACTTGATAAAAATGAGCGCAATTCTGTTGGCCCTTCATTGAAATGACCTGTTATGTATAAATGTCTGCATACAGACATATACGTATACATATCCATCTGTCAGTATCTTTCTTTCACATTTATTGCTATGTAGTGTCAAATAGAGATATACTGATATATATATATATATATATATATATATATATATATAGCTATATATATTAAAATGATACATAGACTCTCTCCATATATATACATAATACATATACATATCATGCACACACAGCTACATTTACATATACATCCCTGTTATATACAGAAATATGCATGTGGATGTCGTACCCTAAGAATGGAGATTAAACTGCACCATCACACAGCAATAACGTTGCTCAAATGATCCAAGCTAAGGACGCAACAGTACATAATCCACTTACCTACAGACCCGTATGCCTGCTGGATGTCACAACATAGACAGACACAGGTGAGCCAGTGGTGTAATGTATAACTGTGATAATGTGCATATGGACAGGGGACATTGTCCCTGCCCACAGTGTCACCTATCTAACTGCAAGCAGCCACATATGGCCATACTGGTAACTGTACACACACAGCTAGGATGACAACAGTTATCTCACTGCTAGGATACTTGATGCAGATAACAGTACAAACCAATATCACTCTGCAGGCCACAGATGCTGTTCAGCATAAGCCTAGTTTGTTTAATGCACAAGTATTCTGCCTGCAATCATATGTGTAACAGATGTAACATGTAATGCATGCAATAAGTACAGTGATCTATAGTGTATAAACCTAGGTAGGTATGGGTTCTACTCTCACTGCAATCCACTTAGTGCACGTGTTGTGTGTGTGTGTGTGTGTGTGTGCGTGTGTGTGTGCGTGTGCGTGTGTGTGTGTGTGTGTGTGCGTGTGTGTGTGTGTGTGTGTGTGTGTGTGTGTGTGTGTGTGTGTGTGTGTGTGTGTATAACCCTACAAAACAATGGATATGAGCTGTTCAGCAGCAATGGTTATGCACTTTTTGGGCCTGTAACTTGCTCCTAGCTTCCAAACTCCCTCTTCTACAAGGCCTGATGATGACAGCTACCTTAAGACTACCAATTTGCAGTGTAGTATCAGATGTGAGCTGTGGCATATGTGATAAGTCCTGTGATCTGTACTGTATAAACCTAGATAGGAAGGGGTTCTAATCTCAGTGCAGCCCACTTGGTACATGTATGCATCCATATGGCATATGTATGATAACCTTTGTAACCAAGACATAGCTAGGGTTTTGCATCATTTTATTTTTACCGGGTGATGTGACCCACCAAATGACTTATCACAACAAGGCTTGCCGATATCAACAAGCATTACATGTTCTAAACTGATAGTACAAGCAGACATGAGCTGTGTTGCATGCATCAGGTACTGTGATCTGTAGTGTGTACCAGTACATAGGCAAGTGTTCTAATCTACATACAGCCAGTTTTCAGTATGTGTGTGCCTTGACCTGTCCTATATGCAGTTAGTGGAAGTGGTGCTAGCCTGAATGTGGCCATGTTTGTGTGTGACTGTTACAGCAGTACGCATCATGTTATGGAGCCACAGGACATGTGAACTTAACAAACATAATGGCCATACAGCCCTCATAATCAGAGACATCTGTATCCACTCCAAGAGGGACTCAGGCAGACACAGTGTGCTGAGATGATGGACGCCCAGCCAATCAAACAGATGGCATGTGCTGAGATGCACTGAGGTGCTCTGTGTACCATTAGGCAAGGTCTGTTTCAAGGGTAGGTTTATGTCTGCTAGACAAATGTCTCCCACAGGCATATAACGCTAACATCATATAGTACATTAATGTCCTTACAGTGAGTCATTCATCTACTATGCTCCTTACAAATAGGAAGCATATGCACATATGCACTCCAGCAAGGTCACACCTTGCCCTGCAGCAGACCTTATCACAAATTATAAATGCTTGAGTACACTGACTTCTGCCTTTGTCCTTTGTAGACTGTCATATAGATGTGAACCTATGGAGCCATGACTTATACTGCTGTACCTTGCTGAAGTCATATTTCTGCTGTGCTACCATGCCATGCTGTGCCACTTCACTGCAGCTGTGTGTCCATAGGTTTCCCTACAGACTCCTGGAATAGAAGCATACACATGTCTGTGACATATCTGTCATTCTGTAACAATATCACCAGTACAACATCATACAACATAAAGTCCACAAAAGTATGTTACTTACTCATGACACATGCCAGCATACAGTGTATGTTGGTGACCACTACAAGTGGCATGGCAAAACAGTACTGCATTACACAAGTACATGTCAAACAATATAGTCACCCTGTGCAGCAGATACATAGCTTCATTCCCCTACATCGATGGGGAAGGATGACAGGGATGTGGCATAGATATCATCACTTGTACAGGGTGAAGGGTGAGGCTGCTGGAGACCTAGGTTGGCCCAAATGGTTGACAGCATGTGTGTGAGTCAGGAGGGGGAGAGGGTTAGATGGACCATGGAGAGGTGCCATGTGTGGCTGTAGGTGACCTGCATGTAACACTGGTGTGTCAGTGTGTGCATGTACACAGTCAAGCTCAGTGCTAGCCCTTCACATGTGTATGTTGGACAGCTTTGGGTCGTACATGGTAGAGTTGACAGTTCACTGTCTCTGGCCCTGAACATGGGAACTGGCTCTGCCAGGAGTTGCACTGGCACCACCATGTCCAAGGTCAGACATGGTGCTAGTACCTGATGGTGTCTGCCATCTTCTGGGACCATGTCTCCAATGGGACAACCCAGGACCATGTGCCCATGGCCTGCCACATCATGGTGTGGACAGCACACTCCCCTCTGTAGCGCTGGATGTACTGCCACTGTGGGAGTGTAACTGTGCATGGCTGCGTGGACTCTCAGCAGATGATGCTGCTGACCTATGTCCACAGGTCTGACACCCAACTCCAACCACATGGTCCAGCACAGACAATGTGTGGTCCAAGACAGATACTGTCTCAGCCCACAGTCTGTCCACTGTATCAGTGAACCAATCCAGGATGTCCCTAATGCAGTGGAGGTAGTCACGTATGTCAGACTGTGTTGCATCCATTACCATAAGCATACTCCTGGTGTTCCATTCAGAACATGCCTGTATCTCCATGATGGCCCAAAACATGTGCTGAGTGACCCATGATGTAACACCTGCAACAGGTGGTGAATGGACAGCAGTCCTCCTGTGAGCTTCCTTGTCAAGCCGCCTGTGTGGGACCTCACCAGCTATCTGGTTATGGCCAATGTCTACACTGACTGAAACCATAGTTGCCACACTGGCCTGTTCAATGTCTCCACCCTCTGCCTGTCCAATATTTGAGAGCTGTGGGGACTGGGTATGTGTGGGCATACTGACTGTGAGTGATGACAATGAGTGCAAAATAGGGATGTCAACCTCTGGGTCAGATTCAGCCCCTGACAATCCCACCTGTGCCTCACTGTGGCCACCATCATCATCAGAGTCTGAAGAGACACTGACATCAGGTTGTGTGGTGGAGATAACCCAACCCCTCGGTCACCTGTGGAAACCAAGCCAAAAGCAGTACATTACTACCGGCACTATTATGTATGGAAAATCCACAAAGAGTCATAATAATGAGGATCCACAACTGCATTACCAGTTTCACATATTCTCTTCTCCTCCTTCATGCACAACAGACTTCCTCACAACAAAATACACATTCGACTTAAGGCCTTTATAACAAGCATGTCAGGTAAATCACGTGACACTTGACCCGTGCAATGTACCTTTTAGGTATGCAATGTGACACCATACCTGATAAAACAACACATAAAACCCAGTACACCTATCTTAACAAATATATACATATATAAGTTTCAGTGTCTAAGGTATGTACCATCAACCTTTTGGTTTTTACAATGTATGTCACATTAATTGCCTCATATACACCAGGAGGTTTATTCGCTCTAGCTTATTCACTCTGAACTATAAATGAAAAAGTGTTTATGCTCATTCAACTACACTCCTGTGATTACCTGCTCTAGGAAACCTAGGTAACTGTTCCAGACTGGAACATACAAACATTCTACTCTGATTACACACAACATTAAGTCTACATAGGGAATTATCCTGGCCCTTAACCTTAATAGTATATATATATGTTCCATAACAAAACAGTATCAAGCTTACCAGGAGCAGGACCACAGCCTTGGACAACTCCTGACGGACCTGTAAAAAGGTGAGGATGAAGTAATTTCAGTACCATTGCATGTTGCAGCACAACAAGGTAATACCTGCATATATCTCACATGTACAGTAGCTACAGTGTTACTTGATGTATTGGTCACATTCTCAGTATGAGTGTACAAATGAGCTTAAACCCCCACCCCACAGCACATAGACATGACACCCACGTAAAGGTACGTACTGCCTGACCGAATAACTGCTACAGTATTACATTGGTGATCACAATAAGCTTACCTGCATGCTCCTCTGCTGTGGACACTGTGGCACCCACCTCCACGATGTATGGTGTGATGGATGCCAGGGAGCTCTCATGTGTCCCTAGGTTTGCCAGGAATTCCTCAGTGGCCATGAATGGTTGTTCCATTGCCAACCATCCACTGGTGATGGCATAATCCCTAGCTACATCAGCTGCCCTTTGTCATGCAGCATTCACCATGTCTGTAGTGCAGTGTCACATCTGCTCATACATCCTGTCCTGGTGGCCACTATCATTGACATCCTGGACAAGGTCTGCCCACAGTGCAGCCTACTGTTTCCTGTTATGCCTCCCCCTCGACAGGAGAATGTGACGATGCATCCACAGTCCTTGAAGTATTAGTTTGTTCTCCGCATCTGAGAAGGGGGCATAGCATCTACAATATATTAGTCATGAAAAACACCAAAAAGGAAACACATTACAGGATCAAATACATGGATGTCCACTATGTACAGATACAGCAAGAACAAAATGACCGGTACTATCCACTGCTTGTTCACGTATGTCATACCCTACAGTGTGACAACATACTACGTATGTGGATACAACTGAGATAGTATCATTACTGAGGTAGTTCCCTGTGTGCCATGAGAGATTCTGCTGTATGATCATATATCCAACAATCTGGTTCACTGTGTTGTGTCCCCTACGGCCATCCACCCAATAATATGTCATAAGACCAGTGACAAAAGACAATGCAACTCTGATATATTGTTCGTCCCTTGTATGTGTAAGACTGCAGGGTATCAATGACATGTCATTACTACAGGTCTAAGACAAGCTTACTGCTGTAATTCCTATTCCTCATATCTCTATCCTCCCATCTGCATCCTGTTATATACAAAAAACAGTTACATACTTGGTGGATTGTAGTACTCCTCTGTTGAAATGTGCTACTAGTAATGTTTTGCAAAGGTGTGCTCTGTGTGAAGAAAGTCTCATACAGAATGTTTCCCATAGCCAGCTGCTTGCATTTTAACATGCTTCTCATTGGCAGGTAATTGCCTGTAAACCAATCTGTGACTCTGATATGCTAATTGCAGCCCAAACAGCTGAATTGCACTCTCATTAGTCAATGACATGCAACCACTATGCAATATATAAGGCCTTCATGTACAACAGGGCCCCTTTCTTAGCTGTTGAGATGGACATTATGGGGGTGAGGAGACTACATTGACACAGAAGGTATGTCTGTAGCAGAAGCCATTACATATACCTGTGTGTACCACAGGCTGCAGCTGCTTCTGCTGCAGGTAATAGACATAGACAGAGAGTGTGAGCACTTTGGAGTACAACAAGCTGTAGGTGTGTCAGTGTCAGCTGTGTCAACCTTGTAGTAGAGGCAGAGCCAAGGTGAGGGTACCCTTTACACTCCAATTACGGCATGTTTTTAAGTTACGTATATTAGGCAATTGTGTCAATAACAGAGTACTAAGCGACATATAGTAATGCTATATGGATATAAGTGTGTCCCTACCTGCAGGCCCATGACTTCCAGCACTGAAAAGCAATGATTTAATTTGCAAAGTTTTATGTTCATAATGAGTGCATGAGTCATTCATTAATTGCAGTCTTCACAATAATGTAATTGAAATGCAACACAACACTGGATTTGAACCCAAGACTATGTGTGGCAAAATGTACTATGCACAAAGCATTTAACAGACTGAGCTACTGAGTCACTGCAATAGCTGGTGTATTTGCAAGATATATGTGCACACATACAGGCTGTGACAAACAGTTTTTACATCTATCAGTATGAGCATGGCTTTATATGAATGTATTTCTGCACCAGAGTCCCAGTTGACTATGTATTTTGCCATGAATGCCTTAGCAGGTGACTTTCTACATGTTGCTGATAAAAGGGCACATTTGCCTGCTATCACAGGCCTCAGTAACATCCATTATCATGTCTTTGGCTGTTTAGCGGTGTACTAGTGCATCAGAGTCCAAGGTACACTACCATTTTTTCTATTATTTTTTATTCCAGTTTGCATGGTTGGGCGTGGTGCACAGCTCTGCTGAAACACACCTAATGACTGTAATTGGCAATTGCTATGTTTTGTTTCAACCACCTATTTTAAAAAAAAGCTGTGTGGTGTGGCAGGTTGATGCAGTGTGCTGTACGTGTGATGGGCTTGGGTTCAAAACATGACAGAGTTGTTTATTTTGTACATGTGCCTTACAATGTTAGAAACAGTCATTATAGCTCTATTTAGCTGAGCTGATTGAAGCTGCACTAAAAAATATAAAGAAAAGAAATAAGGAGAGATGGGAAAGTGGTGAAATGGGGGCAAGCAGAAGGAAGAAATAGTGAAAGGTAGGGAGGGATGTGCAGGAAGGGTGTAGGAAAGAGCTATAGCTATCCTTTTCTTGTACAGCAACAACTGCGCACTTTGACAGAATTTGTAGATAAATTTGGATTCTCAAAACCCAGAGAGAGGGGTGAGGACAACATAACTGCGTTGTCAACCCAATTGGACCAAATTACATGCATTCTGTGGATACGTGTGCAAAATGGAGAGCTATGTATGGGACATTTTTTTTTTTCGGACAGGTGCCCGTTTTTTTTTTTTTAAGGAGAGAGTGGAATATTGGGGAAGGAACATAGATATGTGTGGGGGAGATAATATGGGTAGGTGAGGATGCATTTGCAAATATACAAGACAGACAAGGCAGCAGACAGGGTCAGTGTGTGACACCTGAGGGAGGGTGAACACCTTGGATAGGGAGGGTGTTGTGGAATTCAAGTCCTATGAGCCTCCAGGCAGCAGCAGCATGACTCACATCCCCACCTATGGAACTGTTGGCACTGGTACTTCACTGCTCCAGGGTTGGAAGTGCTGGAGGCCAAGCACTGGGGCAAAGTTGCCTCACCAGGTTGGCTAGCAACTCCCAGAGGGGGGGCAGGCCTCATCCAGTGGGGCGGCACTACCTGAGACTGGAGGTATTGCAGGGGCAGCAGAGGAGGCACCACTGGTCTGGATCCCAGGTACCATGGCCTGTTGAGACAAGGTAGGGGGATCAGCCGGAACCGGCCTACCTTGATGTGCTGTGGTAATTGAGGTATAGCAATAAGTTGAGGTTAGTTATGAAAAAAATCATTGTTAGTATTAACAGCATGGAGCATCATATTAATTAATCCAGATATATAGCAATGTATATTATGTATAACACAACATGAAATAACAGAACAGACAGTATGTTAACAGCATGCCAGTAACAGGTAAAGCATAAGGGCAACCACATGGTTAATTTAACAAGATATGTTAATATGACAGCATAATAACACATACCAATAATAAACCGCATTTACCAAAATATAGTCATTTTAACAAAATATATTAATAGTAAATCATAATAATACATAACAAAATTAAATACATGCAGGTAAGGGGTGGGGAGAGAGAGAAAAACAGCCCATTAGTGACATTGCGGATTATATCTCTGAAAACAGAGGTAATATTAACTCTACAGGTGTGTATTGTCAGTTTTGTGTACAGTGACTACATGTCTCCTATAGGTGATGTAGCATGCACATACCTCTCAAGCTGTTTCATGGGACAGTGTGGGCCAAGCAATAACAAATGTGGGTACACAACTAGACAGAACACTTGCACATCATGTGGACTTATATAACTACCAAGGTGTTTTGTAAGCAGATTTGGTAAGACTTTGCATTCCAAGTAATAAATTCTGTGGTAATCCTGTGACAGACATATTACACAATATTAATTAAAGTATGAGATATTGTGACACTTGAGATGGATGTTTGTGTACAGTTCATTAACTAGACAGCCATCATGCCTTAGGTGCCAGGCATGATAATTGAACCTAATAGCTGTGACTGCAGGGGACATCTGCAAATAATGTAATAAGTGACTGCAGCAACTTAGCAGAGACATGCAAGGAAAATAGCCATTCTGGAAGTATACAGATTTATTTACGAATCAACAATGCTGGTGAATACATTATTCTTATTGCTTGTAAAACTCTTTGAAATCTAAACACAATATCTGCTCATATGAGCTACCTCACTCATATACCCTTTGTTCATGGAGAGAGAAAATGTGAGCATTACGTGACTAATAGTATGCTGGAGATAACCTTGAACCATACTATGAGTTGGGCAATACAAGTTACAGACATTCTTTTTGCATTCTACAACTATTACAGTGTTATAATTGACTGTACTGACAGTAGAACACACATGCATGGAGTACAACTGTCCTGCATATATTAAAACAGCTTTATTGTAGTATCAACGATCCTGGTGAACATCTTGTATTGTTATTGCTTTTAAATATCTGTGAAGTACACACACAATATCTGCCCATGGAGGGGGCTACCTCACCCATATACCTTTATTACCTGAAGTAAGAGGAACAGAGAGCATTATCTGACTGATATTGGCCTAGAGACAGCCTTGGACAGTACCATGAATTAAGCAATGCAGTTTGCAGGCCATTAGTTTTGCATTCCACAGCTATTAGAGTGTTACACTTGACTGCAGCAACCTTACCATAAACAAGCAGTGCATACAGGTCTACTGCCATAATTATGACAACACAATCCTGCTAAATACCATTTTGCTTACTGTTGGTATTGTTTATTTTTATTGAACATCAGTTGGAATTGTTCATGTATTGCACTACAGCTCTAATTGCCCATTTATTGCACTACGATGTTTCTTGTGTCTATACTTTATTGCAGTAATGCTTTAGTCTTTCTTGCTTATTGCAGTACAGTTAGCATACTACATCCTTACTTACCATGCTCATGGTGCAAACTGGCCAGGCACCTGGCATGGGACTTGACATTGCAGACATTCAGCTTGCATATTAGTAAAACAGAGGAAAAATTGCTTACATATTTGTGGGGCATTCCCTGTTCTTGCCTCTTGGACCAAGGTGTCCAAGGTTCCCCTCTTTCTCCTTTTCAGGTCATAATAATGGTGATGACATTGCTCAATTGTATGGGAAATACCAGTAACACTGGTGAGTTCCCTGTCCAAATGGTCACAGGCCTCTGTTTTACACTCTGAGCCCTGAAATCCACCCTGCATCAGTCAGGTTTCATGGTTTTTAACAAGGAACCCAACTATGACCCTGGACTCCTGACTAACCCACCTCTGCTCCCAAACGTGCACACCTTCACCAACACTACCAGCCATACCAACAGTTGACTGAACTTCAATGACTGTTGTAGAATTCCCACCTATTGCACTGTTTTCCTGGCCTTACACATCATTCAGCAATGTTCAGAAAAGTGCTGCATTGCTTAGCAGCTCACAAACCAGGTAATCGAACCCAAGGAGTGTGAAAAGTTGCAGAATAGTGGTTTTAGCAAGGTGTAGCACCACGCAAACATTGGTAGCCATTAGCATGTTTATGCACTGCTTAGCATGAATGAACAGTGCTTAGCAGAGTGCAGCAGTACCAAAAATGCACAATAGTGTCATAAAATTATGAAAAAAATGTTACATTCATTTACAGACATTTTCTGCCTGTTATGGACTCCAACCCAGGACCTACTACACATGAGACCATAACTCTACCCATATAGCTAATTGGATGTTATAAAAACTTGTGTACCTTCACATATACTACTAGGCTATCTGTTAGAGTTGCTGAGCACCACACCATGCCATGCAAACACTTTTAAACAGACCTATAAATAATTAATTACATCCAGTTTGTATTTTTAGATGCCTGGCAGATGCTGGCCATGTATGTGTGAGCTCTGCTCAGCTCTGCTGCACAAAATGCCATGCACATGAAAATTAAAAAACAAAGAAAAAATGTAATTATGATAACTAATTACATCCAGTTTCTATTTTTAGATGTCTGCCAGGTGTCAGCTGTCTATATGTGAGCACAGGTTGGCATTCCTGTGCTCGGTGCTGCACAAACATGCAGTGTAAAATAAATAAATAAATAAATAAATAATTTTAAAAAATACATATCTTAAAAATTATATATTATACAGTTGACACACTTCACAACAGTACAACAGTGGTGGTGAGCATTACAGGGAGCCTCACACTCATCTGCAGTCATGGGTAGCCGCTACACCTCTCCCTACACTGATTCAGTATACATGTTCCTTAGCTGTCCCTTGGCAGTGCACCATCATTAATATGCATGGAGCACTGCCAAGGGGGAACTGTGGCTGTGTACATGGATACATTGCGTGTAGGCTCCACACTGTACCTATGTGGATTTTATTAAATCCTGGGGATCGTCTAAACTTGGTATAAACAGTGCCATCTGACTGCATCAAATATTTTTTCAGTATTAACTGAAAAAAGAGCTGTGGGAATTATTTCTTGGTCTTCCTCTGTCTAACCATCGTGCTACTCATAAAATATTACACCATGAGGAACTTCATTTAGCAATGCCAACCCGATCAGTATAGACTAACCAGCGAAGGAAGGAGGACAGTCATGCTGCTTAAGCACCTATATATATATATATATATATATATATATATATATATATATATATATATCATTATCTATGTTTAACAGTGAAATCAGCTGGGAATAACATGGAGGCAAGGGATTCTTATCTGGTTGTAGTAGAGTAAGTATCAGGGATTGTTTCCAAGATGGGGTAAAAGGTTAATGCCTTTTGAGTCTGACACACAAGCATTCCATATGAGTCCCAAAGCATGTGGTGGTAGCCCTTTGTAAATCTCTGTAGTAAGTCTGTCCATCCCAGGAGATTTATTGGGTTTTAATTTTTAATAACAGTCAGACTTTCATGTTTCATTATTGGTCTCTTTAATGATTCCTGCTGATATTCTGATACAGTGGGAAACAGGTGTTTTTGATTCAATAGTTGAAGCTTGAGGAGAAGGCCCCTGCTTTCCTCATCGCCTCTGAATACAGCTCAATAGAACATTCTAAAAATGTATATGGTTTTGTTTTTCAAGACACTCAGATCTTGCTTCTGGTCTTACTTGACAACAACTGACACAGCTTGTCATGGTCTAAGTCTGGATGAAATATGATGGTATATCTCATGGTACTGTGTCATAAACTTATCCAATGTTAAATCATGTTTTTGCTGTTAATTATTTCTTGGATTTTTGCTTGAAGCTGTTCTAGTTGATCAAGAAAATACAGAGCATTATGACGTGCTGCCTGCTTTGATAGTTCTCCATACTTGCTTTGTAATTCCATTATTCCGAGATTTCCACAGGCCATTTTCCCAAGCACTTAACCTTGCATGTAGGAATCCCTTAAATGCATCCCATAGAACATGTTGTTGATACTCTTCTTTATTATGCACTGACAGAAGTTCTTGAATTATCTCAGAAAGTTGATTAGTAAAGTGTAGTCTTCTTTTGTAACTGGATATAGTTGCCACTAGGAAGAGAGGTTACAGTCTTGATGAAATGAAAGCATATAGACTCTTGATCAGATTAGGAGCATGAAACTGTTTCATATTTTGTGCTTAAGTCTAATAAATCACAAGTAATCTCCGTGGTATCCCCAAAGTCTCAAAACAACCCACTAAAGTGTAGTGGGTCTAAAAACAAAACAGTGTAAGAAACTTCTCTGTGTGGAAGATTTTCAGTCCATATATTTCTAGTTAATCACTGTATATTAATCAGATCAGACAATAGTAGTAGAAGTAGCGAACGTAAACTCGTCAAGTCAAAAAGTAATAATAGAAAATATATAATTCTACAGCATTACTAAGTATTCGAAAGTAATCCAAGCAAGGCAGGCAGTCTGTTTCCAGTCGAAAATCCTTTATTAAGTACACAGACAAGCGATCCAAGTAAAACAAAAATAGGGTAATAATTTCCTCGCAAGCTTTCTAAATATATATATACTTTTTATCAGGCATGGGATTGGTTTATTGTGCTGTAAAACAAAGTGTTATTGGTACACATGTTAAATTCCCATCCCTTCCCCCATCAGTGTGACATTCGAGCTGGTCCTGCCCTACCTGGTAGCTGTCATAATAATATATAGCCCAAATGTACTTTAATGGTACATCTTATTTAACCAAATTATTAAGTAGATTATTAAGTCTGTGATTTTATACAAGGCAATATACTACAGTTTGTGATGCCCCTAGCATGAAAGATGAATTTCTTGTAAAATCAACATATCTGGCATATGCCTTCTTACCCAGGTGGATAACATGGACTGCTTGATGGTGAAATTCCCTCCATTAACATTGATGCAAAGTAATTTCTTTTACCATTAAGCCACTATAAAGTAAAAACATTTTTCCCTCGCCAATTGGTCCAGCACTTTAATCCATATCTGCTACAGAAATTTCATAGTGACCAACATCCCTAGGCAATTCACAAAAAAAAAAAAAAAAAAAAACATACCAGTATTAACAGATACTCTATAAGAAAGTAGTAATGCAGTCAATGTGTAAAAAATAGGATCCAAACAATAAATAAATAAATAAATAAAATAAAGTGAAATAACTTTAACTATATACATCACAGATTTTTGACCTCCAAAGTTATGAGGTAGAAAACTACCTCTAGACAGCCTCTGTCATACACTTCAGATGAAGGGTTGTCTGTATTGAATTCTAACATAATCTAACCAAGCTAACAAACTCTGAAGGCAATATAAATAATAAACAGTCTATATCAAACCTTAGTGGCTAACCTATGATACTTAAATCTGATTATTTCTTTCAGTAACTGTCATAATACATTGTTAACATCTTAAAAATGTAAAAGTGTACAGACACTAAATTGTGAACAGTAGATCAACTCTTAACTTCTTTTTGAGTGAATCTCTAGCAATCCCCATATACATGTGAGATCAATCCAGTTGTCTGAGGGAGTAAAGTCGCCCCAGCTGTTCTGCTATGTCAGCTGAACTAGTATTGCTGTGTGCATATGCCCAAAGTTTATCCAAGTTTACTCTTGCTCTGGGATGTGTTTTTTTTTTTTTTTTTTTTTTTTTTTTTGTGGCACAAACTTTCCTTTAAATGAGATAATCCATAGTTAGATACGTTAACACTACACACTTTACACTCTTGGGTATGTTTTCAGAAGGTTTGGCCCAAGTGCTAATACAGTAGGTACTAACAGCACTGATCATGGAACCGGAAGTCCTGTGAATTCTTTTGAATTTGAAGATACTCCCCTGGAAATAGTATAAACATGATCAAATGAGAGAGAGTTGTCCATATAAGTTTTCAGATCTCTTATGACCAAATTTGTCTGAAGAGGAGTACCATTTATGAAATATGAGGAAGGAGCAGCTTTTTTGCAAAATTCTACTATGCAACCCTTTTTTGCATTTTAGCCTAAGACCATTTTGAGTACAATGGGTATGTACATATTTTTGTCTGTTAGCTTATCAAATGTCCAAATTGTTGAATCCAATATGGTCAAGACCATATGATCAACAATTCAGTTTTTTCGATAAACAATATAAACCCAAAAAAAATTTGCAAACAACATAAACAATGTTTTTACAAGGGAGAAGCCCCCTGCACCCCCACACCCCCCCCTAATAATTATTTATATTATCTCTGAGATCACAACACAGTGGGAAAAGGGCAAATTCCCTTATCTCTACTGTACCAACATCTCAGTCAGGATGGTTTGACACAATAAATTGTTGACCATATGGTCTTGACCATATGGGTTTCAAAATTTTGGACATTTGATAATCTAATAAATTTCCCCTTATTCTGCACCTTCCTGGAGCTCTTTATTTATTTATTTATTTATTTATTTATTTATTTATTAGCATTCATTAACCAGGATTCTGTGTCTGGGCATAATTTGCCTCATTTCGGCAGAGGCCCAGAGAGAGAGTCTCCAAGTACGAGACATGTACAAAAGGTACAAAAAACATGTAAGCAAAATTATGATGGCTTTAAACAACCTAGCAAAATAAACGCAAATAGAACTCATAGTGAAAGAGAGTTTTAAAAAAGACAACAGTGTGCATCAATAGATATTTTTTTTAAATCATGACTAAAATATAATATACAAATACAACAATGGCTCAAAAAATAGAAGAGGAAGACATTTATGAGAGCATGCTTTTAAAAACTGAAGTTTAAAGAAAAAAGCATTTAGGTAATATGCTGATGGAAGTGATAGTTATATAGCAGTGAGCAGGAGGAGCAAGGTGAAAATACAATTAGACCTGCCAGTATAACTTGATAGTTGGCTCATACATGGGGTCTGGTAGAGGTTGCAATAGACGATTAGTACATAAGCTGAGTGAGGGAAATGTTGAGCATGAAGATGTGAGTTTATTGTCATGAAGACTGGCTGTGAGGTGCCAGGGTATGGTATGTTATTGTCAAGAAGGAAGATAAAGAAGGAATGTGATGTGAGATGGGATGAAAGAAGAGGGAGAAAGAAAGGCAAGGTAGTGAACCAAGAGCTGTAGGAGGGTGTAAACCACACTTCTGGGATATTGCCTTAGATATCTGCAAAATAAATGACAAACCACAGTGGGAATAACACTGATCCCTCTGGTAACCCACAAGTTACAATGTTTCATTCAGAGAGAGTACCAGCAACTTGCACAGCTAGAATCTCCAGGACAGCCAATTTACAATCTATTGGACCATGTATGGGTTTACAGTAAATTTGTCTAACTTCTCAATAATGCTAACATGATGTAGAGTCAAAAGCCATGGCCAGGTTAAGATAAGCAGCATCCATGGATTGCCACAGATAAGAGCCTCTGTAACCTTTTCAAAGAAGTTTATTAGATTCAAGAGAGGACCTGTCCTTCACAAAATCAAAATGACTGGAGCCCACATCTCTTAAGATATGTATATCTACATAAATGAGTTGTGCTATGTTATGTTCCACAGCCTTTCTTGTAGGGGTGGTGAGGCTGATGGGCAAATAATAATCCAGGTCTATAGAATGTCACCCTTGTGTAAGTGAGTCAAAGTGACTGTTCTTCAGTGTGGCTAGGTAAAGGTTGAATAGTTTGGTATGTTGTTTAGTCCCATGCAAATATTATTTTAACATTTAACAGGTACTCTAAAATGTGTTTCAATGTGATTTCAGGACAAACAGAATTTTCAGGGATAGTTGTGGTAATAACATGGGTAGGTTGATACAGTTATCAACTAAATTCTGCTAATATATTGGATATCTACTTGGGATCAGAATGTGTGATTGTGTTAAATATGAGCTCAGTGCATTGCTGGACATTATTCCTTAATATCCTGACATAAACGAAAAATAATTTGAAGTTTCATTTTGTATCTGTAGTTACCTTAATCTTGTACTCTGCTTTACATTTTCTAATAGCACTATTAAGTTCCTTGCTGGCATGTTTTTCTGTGGACTTGAGGTAGGTCAATGGAGATTTCATAGAACTTTTCATTGCCTTCCTTCTTATTCTATAGTTTATTACAATGGAGATCTACAAGAGGTTTTTTGTTGAATTTGCCATTATATTTAGATTGGACAAGTTCTGAATTTTCTGTGAAGCTGCTTAGGTGCTAGTAGGAGTCAGAGGTGAATGTGGCAGGTCTATATTATATGTTTGAAGTTTGAAAACTTTGAACGTTAAATAATCGAATTTAAATGTTTGAAGTTTCAAACACCGAACATATAATTTAAAAAAAAAAAAGCTAAAACTAACGGCTGTAGGCAGGGGGGACGCAGCCCCTCACGTAGGGGTTGCAGGGGGGCTTTCCCCCCTGCCTACACTAGTCAGGTAAATTCCTTTTGTTTTTTGTTTTTTTTTTATTATATGTTCAATGTTTGAAACTTCGAACATTTAAATTTGATTATTTAACATTCAAAGTTTTCAAACTTTGAACATATAATATAGTCCCAATGTGGCAGCCCTTTCAGTTGGGTCAATTTGCAGGAAATTGTCAAAAGTTGTGCATAGTTCTTCCCCAAATTGAAGTAAGTTTGCCCTAGAGAAATCCCTAAAAATGCTTAATGTAGTGGAATGGTGGTACCACTAGGCCTGATAGAGATGACCAATTTGTGATCAAGCTTAGGTGCTGGTAGGAGTCAGAGGTGAACCTTACCTGTGTTATAAATAGGACCTGCTGGAGAGATAGATATGTATCCCAGAGACTATCCTCTGTATGGAACACACTTCTCATCCATGCGAAGCAGAGTTCCTCCCTAATCCAATTCAAGTGCAACTTGGATAATTGGATGGGAAACCAGAAATTCATTCCTGGTTTGGCACCTATGTCTCTGATGCAAACTGGTAACCTATAAATGGTTCATCTCCCAGGCCCAGGCTTACACTTATAAAGGGTATCAGAATGTGTCAGAGATTTGGGATGCATGGCTAGGCTTAAAAATGTTTAAAAAGTTTAAAAAGTAAACACCTATGAACCAATGAATTTAACCAGGGATGAGGAAATGTGGGGGTGGGGTACAAGCAGGGATGAGGTTAGTAAGGACCAGGTCAAGAATATTAGTCTCTAGTGGGTAGTTTTATAATTTGTTCTACTGTATTAGTATTAATATATTCTGGGAAATTCTGATGAAGTCTTAGATGTAAGATGAAAGCGCTTAACTTTTATCAAGTGTATTTTATGCAATAAACGTGGAATTTTGTGACCTGTGGAGTGCTTTGGAAGTGTTGGTGCTGAATCTGTGGATGCTGTTATACTAGAACTGCAATTATTTCAGTGTTTATTGGTTGACTGTTCTAGTTATCGTTATTTTTTAATATTCTGGGAAATGCTGAACACGCCTATTTGTAGAGATTTAAGTGTGCCAATCAATGCCTGGGTAAATTAAGTCTCCCAGCAAGAAAGTATTTGGTTTGGTATTTAACCCCTCAATGATGTTACTGTAATTTTCATGATCCTTGGAGGAGAATGTTTGAGGTTCTGTGGCTAGCAATGAAGTAATAGTTGGATTTGTTAAAGGTGATTTGACTGTCCAAGAGCTCAAAGTTAAGGTCACGGGTAATATAATGTGAGGTGATGGTGTTTCTGACAAGTACAGATACTCTCCACAGTTGTGGTATACACTAAGCTCTAATATAGAGGTAGTGCTGTCATTGCACTGAAACAGTGTCTCAGCAACCACACAAATATGAATGTTTTTGAGTTACACTCTATTCTTTTTATTTAGATCCTAGTATTGATTAGTGCCACCATGATGTTGTTTGAGGTTGCTATGTAGAAATGTCCATTTGGAGACTGTGTCTGTGAAAGCTATTAAGGTGGTGAAAAGGCTGTATGCAGAAGTCTTGGTATGTGTAGTGTAAGCCATCCCTGATGAAACAGGAACTAACCCACCAACAGAGTGGTAGCCATACAGTGTGACATCAAAAGAGTGGCATGGTACATTAGCAAACAGTGGGGACCTGATATTTACATACTTTGATTCTGGCCTCAGTTATTTTTTTCCATCAAAGTCCATCTTGCAGCTATTTCCTTTTGGGGTTAGACTCTTCTACCTTGTTTCCCTCGAAATCACTAAAGCATCCTTAAAAGAAACTTTCGTTTTTGGCACGCCTTGGGACCCCTTCTCACTATATCTTATACTTCTTGTTGAAAAATCTTACTCCCCCCATCTGAACCTGCTTCTTCTTCAGACTTGTGTTATCTGTCCTTAAAAATCTTCTTTTTGGTGGCTGTCACTTCTGCTAGGAGAATTTCTGAGCTGCACGTGCCTTCAGTGAAAAGAACTCGTGTAGTATTTCATGGAGCCAGATCTTCACTTAGACCTCCTCTTTTAATCTTAAAGTAGCTATGGAGGCTAGTCTTAGTTGAAGTATCTGTCTGATGCATTTCTTTCCTAACTATTCCAGACAAATGGAATACCTCCTTTATCATATGTATATTCACAGCAGACAATTGCGCTTCAGAACAACAGAAAATCCAAAGTCCAAACAGATAGCCTGAACGCTGATTTATTGTTTAAAATATTCTTAGCGTTTTCGCAACTCACACTGAGTAGCTTCTTCAGAGAAACTGTTCAAAAAGGCGCCAAAACGTTTTGAACGTTTAAATACAATCAGATTACATCACTTCCTTATTAACACCAAAAACAAGAAGTATAAACAATTCATTAATTAAAACTCTTATAATAAGCGTCAACATAAATCCTGTCCACCAGAGATTTGAATGATACTAAAAAACTATAAACTGTACATACAAAAATAATTAAATATTAAATATAAAAATATAATTAAATATTCTTAGAAATATTTAAAAGAAAATCATTTGTTCAGTAAAAATCAATAAGCTGGTAATTTAATGATAAATGTTTAATGAGTCAAACTAATAAGGTTTCTCTAATTATATGAACCTTGTTTGAAAATGTAATAAATACAACAAATAAAAGTCACCTCAAAAAGGACTTATATTTCAATACTGGTGCTATATTGCAGCTGTCATTTAACCCGGGAGCATTGAAGGCATCTAGTTTAAGCTGCCATTCAAGCTCCCGGTTCTCCAGCAATAAAGAAAAGGGGCCACCTCGAATAGTTACTGGTATATGATCAATCCCCATAAACTGGAAGCTGTGTCCTGGATAATTTACTACATGTTTGGCCAATGCGTTTTCACATTTACCATTTTTAATAGCATAGCAGTGTTGACATATACGCTCTCTAAATTTTCTGTCGGTTTTACCGACATAGAAAGCAAAACAACAAACACAGAATGCAATATAAATAATCGACTTTGTTTCACAATTAATCTTGAATTTAATTTCATATTTTTTCTCCCTAATACAAAATGTACTACCAGTCCGGATTACCTTACACCAGTTACAAAAACCACAAGCCAATGTCCCTTTAAATCTATTAAAAGGATTGGAAACTGAATTCCTTTGTAGTAACTCTTTAATGTTACTTCCTCTTTTATATACCACTTTGGGCTTCATTCCCAGTTTCTCCACTAAAGAGGAGTTACTAGAAATAAAGTACCAATTTTTCCGGATAATTTCCAAAATTTGGTTAGAATTGTTATTGAATGTGGTTATAAAACTCAAAGGGAAAGGATTCTTAGTGTCAGTGATTCCTATATCAGCACCTGAAGGAGAGCTTACTAAAATTCCAGTGTTAACTGCGCTCTCTCCAATGGTTTGTGGTGTTAAAGTTTCGTAATTGAGCAATGGTTTATAAAACCCTTTACATCTCTTGGTTTCCACCTCACATACTAACTCCTCAATCATGGCCTGGGGGTACCCACGATTGATAAAAAGTTCTTTTAAAAATTCACATTCTGAGGTGAAATTGGATGGTTTACTACACATCCTCACTGCTCTAACTAGTTGCCCTTTGACAATAGCTCTCTTTTGTTTAAAAGGGTGAGAACTCGAAAAGTGCAGGAAGGAGTTGCAGTATGTGGCCTTCCTAAAAATTGTGGACTGGAACCTAGAATTAGTTCGATCTTTAATCAATTTTACGTCCAGATAATCAATTTTATCCATTGAAAAGTTATATGTAAATTTGAGAAATGATGTAGTTTCATTAAGGTACTCAACAAATGAGTGTGCTAATGGTGCTTCCCCTTTAAGGAGGATGAACACGTCGTCCAAAAAACGAGTATAGTAGCAAATGTGTTCCATCCAGTCTGGATTATTGAGAATGTTGCGTTTCTCCCAATATGTCATAAACATGTTCGCTACACTAGTACCACAGGGGGGAGCCCATCGCCACCCCCTGTTTTTAAAGGTAATAATCTTTCTCAAAAGTGAAAAAGTTAGAAGTGAGGACAATGTCCAGTAATTCTGTGACAGTGTCAATTTCACTTTTTGGTGCCTTAAGTTCACTTAACAAAATACCTATCCATTCTGTGGCTTCCTGGTGAGGTATTGAAGTATACAAATCGACAACATTGAGTGTAAGAAAGTTACAGGAACTATTATAGTTAATGCTATTGATGTTGGATAAAAAAGACCAAGAGTCTTTGCAAATGCTCGGTATAAGCTTGATGTGTTTAGAAAGCAAAGAGTCTATAAATTTGGAACATGGGTAAGTCATAGAGGATCTCCCATCCACTAATGCTCTCATAGGGGGATCTCTGAAATTCTTGTGGGCTTTCGGTATCCCAAACATGACTGGGACTTTTGGTGAAATTATGTCAATATACTTGTATGTGTCCACATCTATTCTCCCTGCGAGGTAAAGGTCCCTGAAGTATCCTCTAAGCCTATTGAAACAACTATTCATTTCGTTTAGTGATGAGGTTCTATAGGCAGGAGAATCCAAAACTAGTAGCATTCTTTCTATATATTGTACTTTTTCAAAAATAACAATACCAACAGAATAAAGCTTACCCTAAACTGATAGGGGCTAACACACAAGAGGAACACATTGAAACCATTAATAGTGTCACAGAGGACAATATTGACAATCCTTTACCAGTGAATGTTAGTGCTGATGTTATTGCTGAAGAAGAGGAAGGGGGGCCTAGGCGGAGTAACAGGAATAGGAAAAAGGATGGTAAATTTGAGGTATATAATAGGAACTCAAACAATGGTAACGACAACAATGTTAACACAAAGTCTAACCAAAGTTTTTTAGGGAACCGCAACAACCAACAACACAAGGGCAAGAACAGGAATTGGAACAAGTAAATGGTTTTGTATATGGTGAACATAATACAGATTTACCTAATATTTTGTTCAATAATAGAGGAGATTTTAAGATTTATAACTTCTCTCCACTAGTCTTGGAACCTGAATTGGTTGAATTGCTATCCCTTGGTAATACTTTTGTCCCTTCAAGACAATGTGATGTAGCTAAATTGTTGATTGATTTAAAATGTTATGTTCGAAAACTTAATTTGAGACTACTGTTTAACAACGTCACTAATGGTCAAAATAATGTTTTGAAACTATCCAGTACTTTCAACCCCCCCTTACATATCGGGTTGCGTATGTTTAAAAATATTTGCGAACTTGACATTAGACATATGGAAACATTTCACTGGTTCAAAAAGAATACATTTAACATAACAAAAGAACAACTAGTAGCGCTTAATAATTTATGTGACTCAACAGTGAGAGTTATAAAACCAGACAAAGGGGGTGGTTTGGCTACTTTTGAAAAAGTACAATATATAGAAAGAATGCTACTAGTTTTGGACTCTCCTGCCTATAGAACCTCATCACTAAACAAAATGAATAGTTGTTTCAATAGGCTTAGAGGATACTTCAGGGACCTTTACCTCGCAGGGAGAATAGCTGTGGAAACATACAAGTATATTGACATCATTTCACCAAAAGTCCCAGTCATGTTTGGGATACCGAAAGTCCACAAGAATTTCAGAGATCCCCATATGAGAGCATTAGTGGACGGGAGATCCTCTATGACTTACCCATGTTCCAAATTTATAGACTCTTTGCTTTATAAATATATCAAGCTTATACCGAGCATTTGCAAAGACTCTTGGTCTTTTTTATCCAACATCAATAGCATTAACTATAATAGTTCCTGTAACTTTCTTACAATTGATGTTGTCGATTTGTATACTTCAATACCTCACCAGGAAGCCACAGAATGGATAGGTATTTTGTTAAGTGAACTTAAGGCACCAAAAAGTGAAATTGACACTGTCACAGAATTACTGGACATTGTCCTCACTTCTAACTTTTTCACTTTTGAGAAAGATTATTACCTTCAAAAACAGGGGGTGGCGATGGGCTCCCCCTGTGGTGTTAGTGTAGCGAACATGTTTATGACATATTGGGAGAAACGCAACATTCTCAATAATCCAGAGTGGATGGAACACATTTGCTACTATACTCGTTTTTTGGACGACGTGTTCATCCTCTTTAAAGGGGAAGCACCATTAGCACACTCATTTGTTGAGTACCTTAATGAAACAACATCATTTCTCAAATTTACATATAACTTTTCAACGGATAAAATTGATTATCTGGACATAAAATTGATTAAAGATCGAACTAATTCTAGGTTCCAGTCCACAATTTTTAGGAAGGCCACATACTGCAACTCCTTCCTGCACTTTTCGAGTTCTCACCCTTTTAAACAAAAGAGAGCTATTGTCAAAGGGCAACTAGTTAGAGCAGTGAGGATGTGTAGTAAACCATTCGATTTCACCTCAGAATGTGAATTTTTAAAAGAACTTTTTATCAATCGTGGGTTCCCCCAGGCCATGATTGAGGAGTTAGTATGTGAGGTGGAAACCAAGAGATGTAAAGGGTTTCATAAACCATTGCTCAATTACGAAACTTTAACACCACAAACCATTGGAGAGAGTGCAGTTAACACTGGAATTTTAGTAAGCTCTCCTTCAGGTGCTGATATAGGAATCACTGACACTAAGAATCCTTTCCCTTTGAGTTTTATAACCACATTCAATAACAATTCTAACCAAATTTTGGAAATTATCCAGAAAAATTGGTACTTTATTTCTAGTAACCCCTCTTTAGTGGAGAAACTGGGAATGAAGCCCAAAGTGGTATATAAAAGAGGAAGTAACATTAAAGAGTTACTACAAAGGAATTCAGTTTCCAATCCTTTTAATAGATTTAAAGGGACATTGGCTTGTGGTTTTTGTAACTGGTGTAAGGTAATCCGGACTGGTAGTACATTTTGTATTAGGGAGAAAAAATATGAAATTAAATTCAAGATTAATTGTGAAACAAAGTCGATTATTTATATTGCATTCTGTGTTTGTTGTTTTGCTTTCTGTGTCGGTAAAACCGACAGAAAATTTAGAGAGCGTATATGTCAATACTGCTATGCTATTAAAAATGGTAAATGCGAAAACGCATTGGCCAAACATGTAATAAATTATCCAGGACACAGCTTCCAGTTTATGGGGATTGATCATATACCAGTAACTATTCGAGGTGGCCCCTTTTCTTTATTGCTGGAGAACCGGGAGCTTGAATGGCAGCTTAAACTAGATGCCTTCAATGCTCCCGGGTTAAATGACAGCTGCAATATAGCACCAGTATTGAAATATAAGTCCTTTTTGAGGTGACTTTTATTTGTTGTATTTATTACATTTTCAAACAAGGTTCATATAATTAGAGAAACCTTATTAGTTTGACTCATTAAACATTTATCATTAAATTACCAGCTTATTGATTTTTACTGAACAAATGATTTTCTTTTAAATATTTCTAAGAATATTTAATTATATTTTTATATTTAATATTTAATTATTTTTGTATGTACAGTTTATAGTCTTTTAGTATCATTCAAATCTCTGGTGGACAGGATTTATGCTGACGCTTATTATAAGAGTTTTAATTAATGAATTGTTTATACTTCTTGTTTTTGGTGTTAATAAGGAAGTGATGTAATCTGATTGTTTGTATTTAAACGTTCAAAAAGTTTTGGCGCCTTTTTGAACAGTTTCTCTGAAGAAGCTACTCAGTGTGAGTTGCGAAAACGCTAAGAATATTTTAAACAATAAATCAGCGTTCAGGCTATCTGTTTGGACTTTGGATTTTCTGTTGTTCTGAAGCGCAATTGTCTGCAGTTTGTTTTTTGGTTGATTGGTTTCCATATGTATGTTCACAGATAACTCAGGTTCTGTGTGGAAAAAACCAAGGCTATGTGCAAGAATGGCCAACATTTTGTCTAATTTGTTAAAAGCAAAATGGACCAAAAAGTAGCTAAGCATACACCTTCTGGGTGGTTGTCAAGCTGCATAGAATTTTGTAAGAATAACCTTGGTTGATCTCCTGAAGCAGTTTAAAGGACACAGTCTACTACAACAGGTGCTACCTCTACTGCCTTCTTCTTCAATACCTTCTTAGATTATATCTTTGCTGCAGATAGTTGGTCTTCCCTTACAGTTAAATGTTATCTCCAGGTTCAGATAATCATTTGGAGCTCCTATTAGCTGTAGGATGCTCCTATGAGGATGTCAACCAAGGAATATTATCTCTGGACTCTGACCTTCTGTTATCCAAGGTGGATATTTTATTATCATATGTAAAAAGCTATGTATCATTCATAAGTACATAGGTGTATACTAGGCTAACAAACACTGGGGCCCTTATAAGCCTAGCCATGCAACTCAAATGTGACCCACAAATTTGATTTATTTAGGGGTGATTTACTGACTGCCTTTGTCCATCAAAAACAAAGGTGTCAGACCAGGGGAGAATTTCCGATTACCCATACAGTTGTCCAAGCTGTGCTTAAATATAGTTAGAGAATAACTCCGTTTCACATGGTTAGGGAGCCCGTTCCAGAGAATGGGAATTCTCTGAGAAACATATCTGTATCAAAACGTCCTACTTGTGGCATAAGCAAAAGTTAGGTCTTTTGATCGAGTAGTTCTAATGCTGTTTACTTTGTGAATGTACAAATGATTCATCAAAACAGGGTCCAGGGATGCCTTGTATGCAAGGCAAAGATCGCCTCTCAGTGGTCTGCATGATACAGAGTAAAGAGACAGGGCTTTGAGGCTTTCACCATAGGACATTTTGTTCCTGTATTCCTTTTGTAAGGAACCTTTGTGGACATTCCAGTTACTGCATGTGTCTTGTCGGTACATACCAAAGGGGGCATTATACTCTATGATGAGTCTTATGATGGCTGAGTTAAGTGGTATGATGACCCCTCTGGACATAGATTCCATACTTTTACTTATAAGATAGGCAACATAGAAGGATTTTTTTACTACTTTGTACACAAGTTAGTCGAAGGCTAGGTTACTATCTACATGAATTCTGAGATCCCTAACTAGTGAATCCACATTTAGGGGTGTTTATTGATAATGTAGTTACTGGGAATGCCTGACTTCCCAAAATGTACTATAATGCATTTTTTGACATTGAGTTTTAAGTCATGGCTTTGGCACGAAGCATGTGTCTGTGTTAGACCTTCCTGATGAGTGTTCTCATTTTGGGGGAATTTAATGACTGCACCCAGTTTGCAATCATCTACAGACTTGGTCAGCCAGAGGCCTTTGACATTGGCTTTGACCTCCAAGAAGTAGATGCCAAAGAGGGGAGGGCCCAACATAAAGCCTTTTGGGATTCCACTGGTGAATGGCATCTTTGTGGAGGTGGCCTCACCAATCCTAACCTCTTGGGTCCTATCCATGAGCAATCTAGCTATTCAGTGTGTTATAAAGCGGTTTATACTTAGTTCTATAAGTTTGTTGACAATGCCCAAGTGAGGTATTGTATCAAATGCTTAAGCCAGATATAGGTAGGTAGCAGGTACTGCTTTCTCCTCAGGCATTGCCTTAGTGACCTCTTCAAAGAAGTCCACCAGGTTCAGTAAGCATGACCTTCCTTTGACAAAACCAAACAGGGATGGATCCAGTATTTGGAGGTCTCCTATGTCCTCAATGATAATTTCTATGATCATTTTTGCCATGGCTTTGCAAATAAGATTAGTCAGACTAATGGGTCTGTAGTTTCCAGGAACTGTTGAATATCCTCCCTTATGAAGTGTGATGAATATCACAGTCTTCCATTCACATGTCTCAAAGCTGGTTTTAAGACAGTAATTAAATAATTAATCCAGGGATCCTGATAAGTCATATTATAGACTGTTCAGGAGCATCCTGGGATAGTATCAGGGCTCATTGAGGCAATGTTCTTGGCTTTAGCAAGAGCAGCCAGTACATGCTCCTTATAGTTGGAGGGGTTATGTTTGAAGATATTTTTGGGAGATGGCTGGTGGTGAATGAAGAATTAAGCTGGAACTGAATTTGTCCACTAGCAAGTTTGCTATATCATTAGGCTCAATGAATATGCCACCATTAACCAATAGTTCAGCATATTACTGTGTGCTGCCTTGAGGTTTTTGACATAGCTGAAGAAGGTCTTATGATTATCTTTCACGTGGGAAGCTATCTTAACCTCAAAGATGGCTTTGCTTGCCTAATTTGCCCTCTTAGTTGCTTATTTAGTTTGATGAGAGAGTTTTTATCTTTATGGAAATTACCCTTCCAGATTTTTGCCATATTTTTTTTCCTTTTGTTGTATATCCTGTTTAATTTGGGATGTCACCAGACCGGTTTTGTTTCTGCGGCTAGTCCTGGATATAGGTATAGCATTGACATGGCTGTACAGAGTTTCTGAGAACAATTCAGCATAGGCTGCTTTGTTCTCAGTGATTGGAGGAGCATTGAATTTTGATGAACCATCACTTAATAAAAGCTAATTTGCCTTGGAATGGTTCCTAAATGTTATTGGTTTTAATGGAATTATGGAGCTGAATTTGATTTCAAACAAGGCAGCTTTATGGTCAGACCTTACTAGAGGAGGATAATACTGGCTAAAACTTTATCCATATTGTGATATATCTGTAAGAAACAGGTCCCACATAAGATATTCTCCCCTATCACCCACCTTTGGTCTATCTGGTCTACATTTCCCTATCTCTTCTCTCCTCTTCTCTTCTCTTCTCTTCTCTTCTCTTCTCTTCTCTTCTCTTCTCTTCTCTTCTCTTCTATTCTCTTCTCTTCTCTTCTCTTCTCTTCTCTTCTCTTCTCTTCTCTTCTCCTGATTTATTTTCTTACACAGATCTAATGTGGTACTGTAAAAGGAAAAGGTCTTGAAGAACAGAACTCCTGTATTGCATTATGAGAATATAGTGTGTTCCAAGTAGCCTGGAAACTCGCATGGGCTGATTGGTGTGCATGCTTTACTCTTCACTTAGGAGAAACCTTCTTTCAGACCAATAATTATGGTTAGTACATATGTTTTGTTTCAATATGTTTATGTCCAAATTGTGGGAGAAGCTTACACTTTCTACTACATTTATTTAATTAAATATTTATTGCTGTGCACATGCCACTGTTTTAGATGCAGTGTCATGTATCCTGCTTCCTTTATACACAGCATTAAAAGAGATATTTCATAGCAAGCCCATATGTCACTTTAATAAGCAACCAAAGCATGTTGACTGATGTTTAATGTCCTCTATAGTGGGGTAGTAGTACTTACTGTGATCTCCAAGTAAGCAAAAAACATCTGAGGAAAACAATTGCTTTAACACTAGTACATCCATTCAATGAAAAATGGACATCGTTGTTGAAATAAAGCAGGTGTTTCAGGTTAAACCTCATTTTTCTATTTTCTTTATTTATTTCATCTGATAAACAGGTAGGTGGGTTGGTCAAGCTGACCATTTTCAGAAATGACCCAGGTCACGCAGCAACCTTTTCAAAATATTTACAATATGCATGCAATTTTAAATATTTGCACAGTTGGTAGTTGCAAGGAATTTATCAATGTTACAGAGTTCTCAACAAAGCAGCAAACAGGAAGTATAAAAGGTTACTGCATACTGATTAGAATTATGACCTCATTAGTTTATCAGATATCCAACTGCAATGATACATCACAGAAGTCAAGAATATGGGAAATGTATGACTAAAGATTGAGCAGCTGTAGAGAGTTTTGTAGGTTAATAGTGATTGATGGATAGCTGAAGATAATTCAGGGTAGAGCTTAGAAAAGGTAAATTAATAAGAAAAAGGTATGCAATCAGTGTAAGAAGCAAGATCAAATCTGTTTTTAACAAGTACATTTACTGATTAATTGTAGGTATTCAAGTTGTGATTTTTTTTTAATGACACTAGTGTGGGCTGAGTACATATATTGGTTTCTGTGTCATTCTACAGTGAATGTCCAGCTTACATTTAACATTCTGCCATCCCACTATCCTAACTTCCCAGTTATAATTTTTCTACCCACGCCTTCTTAAATAGTTCAATGGAATTTCTCTCACTGCCCATTCTGATATTTCATTTCAGAAACACCTCTTGCTCTGTTAACTTTATAAAAAATAGAGTTGCCTTGTACTTAGCAGAGAGAATGAAAGCTATGAAGTGTTTAAGAACTGCTCACTGTAGTAAAAAAAAGTAGGGCTCAATTCTTTCCACCTATATTTGCCTTTTATGTGACTTTGTGCGAGTCATTTAATCAGACAGTGCTCCTGGGTTTCCCCTGAAAAAGGACATTTGCATCAAGTGTGCTGTGCAGTAGGTTTAGCTGGTAACAACACAGGTAAAATAAAAAAAATAATAATATTTAAAACATGTCCTGTTTTCCTTTGTCCCTCTATTATTTTTTGGATCTGTCCAGAATTTTTATGCAAATAAGTGGAGAGGTATTTTGGGTTGTTTCTTGTACAATTTTTGGTCTCCCAGCAAATTGTCCCTGAGTGCAGTCACTAGATAATGACTGGCATCTGAATTTCAAACTTCATACACTTCAGAAAATGCTATCTAATAGAAAATGTGTCATTCCAGCACCTTTTCAAGTATGGGAAAGAAATATGTTCCTGATGTTGGGTCTCTGTCTTTGATTCTTGTGCTAAGATGTTGGAAGAGCATGAGGGTACAATGGGTTGCACTCTATGATTCCGTCAGCCGTAAGCTCAAATACATTGCTGGACCATTATTTATGCATTTATGTATTTATTTGTGCATTTTATCTCCTGCTATGCCCCTGCAAAGGGGCACTTGCAGCCAGTAGGCTGTCCATGGCTGTTAAATGCATTACAATTTATCTTTGAATCCCTGCATCCTTCCCACAATCACTAATTGCTACTTTAGGATATGATATCTGACTATGAATCCCAGAAAGTCTATTGTAGTGTAATGGTTTGCTAAATGCACTTTCTATAAATGTGAATTTCAAGATTAATTAAGTTTTACCATTGATCATGGTAAGTCTGGTTAAATTGTGAGATTTTTTTATTTTGTTTAGCAAAGGGTTGTCAATGTTTTTACTGTAAATTTTGAAATAAAAGTATTAAATTAAATCTGAATATCTTTAATTACTGTAAAAGTAAAGAAGAAAGTATTATGCACACAGATAGGTTTGAATCGAGTTTTATAGTAGTTGGTGAAAGACAGCCAAGTAAAGGAACATTGGTATGGCTGGAATGAGCCCAGTCCATTACCCTACTCGTGCCATTTGACTATAATCCAGCTCTAGTCATCAGTTTCTCTTCATAAAAGACATGCATCCTTTCTCTCTCTATCAAAGATCGCACCAATTTGTCTCTTCAAGACATTTTATCTTATTTCTGGCCTTCATTTTTCAATAAAAAGGAGATTTGGTTTACCAGTCAGGCTGGTGTTGAACCTCCTCCCAGATTGCCTAAAGACTGCAATCCTGCAGACCTCAAATTAGTCAGTAGGTAGATACTATACCAAATGACCAACACCAACTCAGACTTATGGGAATATGCAACATTGTCCATCCAGATCCAATGTCAATTGGCCCGTGACTCCGGTGGTAGTGAGCTGTTCTTCCTCCATATTTTACTGCAGTATGGACACTGTCTACCAGCATGTCTGTGTCGTAAACAAACATACCCCAGTATGTAATAAAATCTGTGTAGGCACAGTGTAGAGCCTACACAATATGTTACCGTGTCCTTGTACATGGTTCCCCCTCGGCAGCGCACCATGCATATTAATGATGACGCATTGCCAGAGAGAGCTGAGGAACATGATTATTCAATCAGTGTAGGGAGAGGTGTAGTGCTAACTGTGGCTGCAGACGAGTATGGGACTCCCTGAAATGTCCTTTATTTTATTTTTACTTTAATTTTGTTTTCCTTTATGTTATTTTTATGATTAAAAAAAAAAAAGGATGTGCGTGTGTGCTGCGCAGAGCTCAGCAATGTTAAGCGGCGCCCACAGATAAGATAGCAGACACCTGCCAGACATCTAAAAATAGAAACCGGATGTAATTAATTAATTATTTATTTAAAGATGTTTAAATACCCCAGTATATAATAAAATCTGTGTAGGCACAGTGTAGAGCCTACACAATATTTTACCGTGTCCTTGTACATGGTTCCCCCTCGGCAGATAACACCCCTATCCTCACTAATCTGATTACACCATATAACAACATAGCTACACTACGTTCTGCTAATAAACTCCTGGTCTCATCAGTTAAATCTAACAACAAAGCTGGTGACTCACTTTTCTCAAACACTATAGGTAAAAACTGGAATCAGCTCCCTCCTGAACTTTCTACTCTAGCCTCTACTTCTCTATTCAAAAAGCATATTAAAGAACATCTTAAAACTCAGTGGCTTTGTCCTTGTGCTAACCCAGACTGAAACTTTTCCCCTCCTGCTCATACCCCTTCCCCTCTCCCCTAACCTATACCTCCAAATCTACTGATTTCTCTTTTTTTTCTCATAGTAATAGGATAAATGTAACAACCTGACTCTGCTTGCCCATACCCAGCTTGTGCTTAGTGTACTTGTTATTTTTTACTTAGTTTAATCTTTTAACATAATGTCTTTAGTCAATTGTACCTCTGTACTGTTATTATACATGTCTTTGTTATATATTGTTAACTTTGTTAGTGTTCATGCTTGGAGCTTTTCTCCCTGGGCCTCTACTGAAAATGGACATTTATCCAGTTAGACTAGCCCGGTCAACAAATGTAAAATAAAATAAATAAATAAATGTTTTTAGCATGTCCAAGCATGTTTGCATGGCATGACACAGTGCTCAGCACTGCTTATAGGTAGCTCAGTGGTATATGTGAAGGTAGACCAGCTGTCTTAATATCCATGTAGCTTAATGGGTAAACTTATGGCACCATGTGCAGAGGGTCCAGGGTTTGAATACGTGGAAGTGAAAATATGAATTTTGATAAACATATCATGTAGACTATTATAAAATATAGTCCCATGGCACTCTGATAAGCTCTGCTCAACTATGCTTAGACCTGCTAAGCACTGCATAAACATGGTAATGGGTGCCAATGTTTATGCGCTGTATGGCTCTGCTTGGCTGATTTGTGCACTGCAAAGCTCTGCTAAGACTATGGTCCTTCGAGTTTTTGCAAGTTTGTGTGGTGCTAAGTGACGCAGCACTTTTTTTAATGTTGCCCAATGACATTTAAGGGTGGGAAAACAGCCTACATTAAGCCCAATAGGTGGGAATGCAGCAGAATCCATTTGAGTTCTTTATCTGATGGTTGCTATGGCTGGCGTTAGTAAAGGTGTGTGCTTTCAGGTGCAGCGTTGGGGCATTCAGGAGTCCAGGGTCATGGTTGAACTCCTAGTTAAAAACCATGATGATAGGCTGCTGCAGGAAGGTTTCCAGGACTCAGAGTGTAAGACAGAGGCCTGGGACTCGCAGGCCAGAGAACTCCCCAGTGTTACTGGTATCCCCTGCATAGGTAAGCAGTGTTATCACCACCAAGATGACCTGAAACAACAAAAGAGGGAACTCCTGGACACCTGTATCCAAGAAGCTCGGGCAGGGAATGCCCCATAAGTATTTAAATAATTTTACCTCTGTTTTAACAATATGTAATCTGAATGTCTGCAAAGCTGGTATGCATAATAGTGTGCTTCTCTCCCAACAGCTGCAGCTGAGAGGGCTCACAATGTTGAGCCACACACCCAGGTGCTTGGCCAAGTTGCACCATGAGTGTGGTGAGTACAGCTGTATTATGCTAACTATAGTGAAATAAGAAAGAAAGAATAAAGTACTAGCCATATTAAAATATATACAATAAAGTTTGTAATGCCATAAATGTGAAATTACAGCTGCATTGCAAGAAATGAATAATGCTAACTGTAGTGCAATAAAAACATGACACAATACCAGTTAACTGTATTAAAGTATGTACAATAAAGTCTGTAGTGCAATAAATGTAGAATTAGAACTGTATTGCAAGAAATGAATAATGCCAACTGTAGTGCAGTAAAAAACATGAAACAATACCAGTAACTGCATTAAAGTATATACAATAAAGTCTTTAGTGCAATAATTGTGGAATTAGAGCTGTATTGCAATAAATGAATAATGCCAAGTGTTGTGCAATAAAACATGAAACAATGCCAATAACACTAAGGGAAATGGTGTACATCAGGATTTTCTTGTTGTAACCATTGTAGTAGAGCTGTATGCATTCAGGTTGTAAGGTAAGATGCTGCAGTCAAGTATAGTACTGTCATAGCTGTAGAATGCAAATCCAATGGATACAAATTGTATTGGTTAACTCATATAGTGCTGTTCAAGGCTGTGTCTTGGCCAGTATTGTTCACATAATGCTCTGTCATTCACAGACATCAGGTAATAAAGGTATATGAGCTGATATTGTTTGTTGACTTCACAGATATTTCAAACCCCTAACAATAAAATGTGTACATCAGCACTGTTTATATAGATATATAGCTTGCCTACTATCTGTGTTATGCTTGTATTTCATGCATGTGTGTTCTGCTGTCATGGAAGTCTAGTATAACACTATAGTAGTGCTACCAGATCAAATTTTATTTCAAGGTGAGCTCTAAGCAAATATCAGTCAGTCAATAATCAGTAGAGACTCAGTATCTCAGTTTGTTAAATGCTCTGTATATTGTACATTTTGCCACATGGAGAACAGGGTTTGTATCCGGTGCTATGTAGCACTAAATATTACAGTAGCAGTCATGGAATGCTTACAAATTCTCTCTCCACAAGAACTACAGGTAAATGGGTAGGTTAGCCCATATTTTAGGTAGATAACTGTGTGTTTTGATGTCACAAATTGTTAAAATCATTAGCAAGAATGTGTTCATCAGCAATATTTAGTCAGAAATAAAATGTGTAATCTTGGTATGGCTGTATGCCTGGAGTGTCTGTTAAAAGTTGCTGCAATCAATTAATAGATCCTATGCAGATGTCCCCTGCAGTCACTGGTATTGGGTTCTATTCCCATGCCTATAAATCCCAAAAAGCACTTGGATAGCCATTTCCACTGAAACCACAATGTTTATTCACAAAGACACACCACCCACAACCACTACGTAAGATTTAAGGCTGACATGCAACCAGTATGTTTTCATCAAAATCTTCATCAGATAACTGAATGTTTCTCTGCTACCCTTATATAACCTTGCCAATAACCCAATTAGTATAATTAAACCTTTGTTAATTGATCTAATAAATGTAACGTTAAAGTACACATTCTTCTGGCTTAAACTCACACTTAACATATTCTAAAATCATTCTTATTTAAAATTCCTAAACATTATGACCATAATTAGTTAAAATATTTATCAAAACAAATAAAAGCCACGGTGGTGCAGCAGCAGCCTTGCCGCCTTACAGCAAGACATTCTCCAGTTCGATTCTCGGCTGGAGTACCTTTTGTGTGGAGTCTGCATGTCCTCCCCGCGGTCGAGTGGCGTTCGAAAGACATGCGTGAATGGGCGTGCCTTCGTTGAAGGTTGGCCGTCGAGCTGGCACTTCGGCACCGTAAAAATCTCCTGTCGATCATTAGCAGACCGGAGTTCCGCTGTGGCGACCCCTAACCAGGAAAAGCTGAAAGAACAACTTATCAAAACAAATATTAAAACAATATATGTTAAATACAAATATTCCATACTAAAAAATGTATATAAAATGTTAAAAAATGAATACAAGTTAAAATGTGTATAAATAATGCTTCCCTCTAATGTACAAAAGAAATACTGCGCCATAAAAATGAAACAGTTAACTCATGGTATGAAGGGTTCGTAGGTATAAAAATATTTTAAAATATTTAAAATAAGGCAGTTGTCATACAGTGAGGTAAAAGATGGTAAAAAAGATTTAAAATAACACAGCATACTACAATAATTATTCAAATGCCACTACATTATAATTTAGCTGATCTTACTTTTAATATAGGGGCCAGGGAGACAATGTCATTCAGACCTGGCCATCTATTTGCTTCCAATTACAGCTGCCAGTATACCTCTCTATACTTTAACTTGGTCTCTTTACATTTTCAAAGGGCCCATCCATTTTCCCAAAAGAAAAGTATTGTAAAGGGCCAATACGTTCGGGGAAGTAGGATGACGTCTGATGAGAATGATTTTATTAATGAGAGTGCTTTGTTGAAATCTATGTTTTTAGAAAGAGGGTACCCTGAGACACTTATAAAGGAAATACAGGATGAAGTCCTTCAACACAGAAAGGGTAGATACATGCCTATTTTAGGTATGGGTGATATGGTACCGGTGGAAGACAAAGTTAATAACAAGTTAGATGCTGGATATGAAAATGCTTTTATTTTGGATTATAATGGGGATTCTAATATTATTAGGGACTCTGTTAAAAAAGAATGGGACAAATTTTCGGACTTGAATCTTAAGTTTGATATGCCATTAAAGTTTATTTTTAGAAAGGGTAAATGTATTAAGGACCTTTTGGAAAACAAATGTACTAATAAAGGAAAAAAGAAAATAGGCACTTATAAATGTGGAGCTTGCCAACAATGTCCCTTTATATCCAACACTTCTGCGATATATATCAGTAGTAGGAATAAGTATATAACATCTAAATTCTATTATAATTGTGATACTAAAGGGCTTGTATATATTGCAGCGTGTGGGAAATGTGAGGCTTTCTACATAAGCAAGACGGAAAGATGTTTGAGGAAAAGGATATATGAAAATGTCTACGACATTAGGAAGTGTAATTTGAGAAATGCACTTTATAAGCACACACAGACATGTGAATCTGCCACATTTTTATTCTTTGTTTTAGATGAGGTCCCGGTTGACATAAGGGGTGGCCCTTGGGAGACCAAGTTAGAGTATAGAGAGGTATACCGGCAGCTGTGTTGGAAGTAAATAGATGGCCAGGTCTGAATGACATGGTCTCCCTGGCCCCAGTATTAAAATTAAGATCAGCTAAATTATAATGTAGTGGCATTTGAATAATTATTATAAGCTCACAGGTTCGTAGGTTGGTGCTAGGTTATCGGCCCTAGGACCTATACAAGCCTAGCCATAACAATTCCCTGGCTATTTCTTCTCACAATATTTACTTCCCTGGACCCCTGTCTAGCAGGGCGACTGACATGATTCCCAGGGTGAATATTTTATCTCCCATCCAATCATCAAGGTTCCTTTTGAAGAGGGCCAAAGAGGCGCTCTGCTTGACATGTATGGGGAGTCTATTCCACAGTCTGGGGAGTCTCTGGGTCAGGAACTTATCCCTCCAGCATGTTTTGTTCATTGTGATGACAACATTTAGATCCCTGGAGCATGTGGCCCTGAAGGACCGGGATTTCTTTAATTGTAGCATGTCCAACAGTTCTGGGCTTCACATGGCCTTGTATGTTAAGCAGAGATTGCCTCTGAGTAGACGATATGGGACAGAGTATATCTGGAGTTTTTTGGATGGTCAACATAGGGCATCTGCTTTAGGCCTGTGATTCTTTTAGTGAGGTATTTCTGCTGTCTTTCCAGTTGTTGCAGATGTCTTGAGAGGTACATACCAAACAGGGCATTGTATTCTATAATGGGTTTAATGAGGGATAAGTACAGTGGGACAATGACCTCCTTTTTTCTGGATGAAAAGCCCTTAGTGATGAGGTGTGCCACATAGAAGGATTTCCTGACTGTTGTGGTGATGTGGCTATCGAAGGTGAGACCACTGCCCACCTGTGTCCCTAAGTCTCTTATCACACATTCAGTGTTTAGTGTACTGCCACCTATGTGGTAATTCATGGGTACATGTTTTTCCCAAAGGGGATAACTATACATTTCTTGGCATTGAGCTTGAGCCCATGACTCTGGCACCAAGCATCTGTTTCTGTAAGGCCCTTTTGTAGAATACCCACATCATTTGGGGATTCAATAATGCCTCCCAGTTTGCAGTCATCTGCAAACTTTGTTAGCCAGACTCCCTTAGTGTTGGCCTGTAATACAGAGAAGTAGATGCCAAACAGGAGCAGTCCCAGGACCTAGTATGCTGTGTTATTTTAATTCTTTTTTTACCATCTTTTATCTCATTGTATGGCAACTGTCTTATTTTAAATATTTTAAAACACTTTTTTAAAATATTTTTATACCTATGAACCCTTCATACCATGAGTTAACTGTTTAGTTTTTATGGTGCAATATTTCTTTTGAACATTAGAGGGAAGCATTCTTTATACACATTTTATTAACTTGTATTAATTTTTTAACATTTTTATATACATTTTTTAGTATGGAATATTTGTATTGAACATATATTGTTTTAATATTTGTTTTGATAAGTGTTTTAACAAATTATGGTAATAATGTTTAGGAATTTTAAATAAGAATGATTTTAGAACATGTTATGTGTGAGTTTAAGCCAGAAGAATGAGTACTTTAACTTTACATTTATTAGGTCAATTAACAAAGGTTTAATTATACTAAATGAGTTACTGCAAGGTTATGTAAGGGTAGCAGAGTAACATTCACAGTTATCTGATGAAGCTTTTGACAAAAACGTGCTGGCTGTATGTCAGCGTTAAATCTTACATTGTGGTTGCTGGTGCCGTGTTTTTGTGAATAAACATTGTGGTTAGCAGTGGAAACAGCTATCCAAATGCTTTTTGGGATTTATTGGTTACTGTTTGGGCACTTTTCCTCCTTTGTACTGGTTCTATTCCCATACCTGCCAATCAAGGCATGACAGCTGTTTAGTGTCTGTACTATACACATACATGTCTCTCAAGTGTCACGATTTCACGTAATGTAATTAATAGTGCATAATCTGTCTGTCACAGGATTACCATGGGAATGATTACCTAGATTGCAAAGTATCGCCAGCTCAGCCCACATAACACCTTGGTAGTTATATAGGTCCACATGTTGTGCAAGTATTCTGTGTCATTGTGTACCCATAGATGTTACTGCTTGGCCCATAGTGTCCCATGCAAATAGCTTGAGAGGTATGTATGTGCTACATCAGCTATAGGAGACTTGTAGTCACTGTGCACATAAACAAACTACAGACCCATAGAGTAGATAATAGTACTGTTGTCAAAGAAATAACCAGAAATGTTACTAATGGACTGTTTTTCTCTCTCTCTCTCCCACTCCTAATCTTCATTTATTTCTTATTGTTATTCATTGTTTATGGTTTACCATTAACATATGTTGTCACAATAACTATATTTTGGGATGTGTTTTATTATTGTTTTTTTTAACAGTTGCATATTAACATATCTTGTCACATTACCTATTTTGTTGGCATTATGCTGTAGCTGTTACTGGTATTCTGTTAACATACTGACTGTACTGTTATTTATTGTTGTGCTTCACATAATATGCATTGATATGCAATTGAGCTATTTCCAGTGTTCTGCCATGAACAGTGATTTGTTCACAACTAACTTATACTTATTACTATACCTCCATTACTACAGCACGTGAGGATAAACCAGTTCCAGGTGATCTGCCTACTTTGCCTCAACCGGCCATGGCACTGGCTCCTAGCATGTCTGGAACCCAAACCGGTGGTGCCCCCTCCACTGTCCCTGCACCACCTGTGGCGTCAGGTAGGACCACCTCATGGGATGGGGCCCAGCCTCCCCTGGGTGCGATGGCTGTGGGGGCATTGTCACCCTGACTAAACTGCCAGTCATGGTGCACATGATTGTTCATCAGAGCTATGAATGCTGCCTGTGCCGGATTGAGGGTATGCTGGCCAACCTGTTGGGGCAGTCTTGCCCTGGTGCCCAGCCTCCAGCACAGCCACCCTCAGGTCAGTGATGGAGCAGTGTCAACAGTCCCAAGGGTGGGGACATGAGTTATGCTGCTGCCGTCTAGAGGCAAGTGGGACTCAGATTCCACAACACCCTCCCATCCAAGGTGTTCACCCACCTCATGTGTCACACACAGCCCCTATCTGCTGTCTTGTCTGTCTGCAAATTCATCCTCTGCTACCCAACTTACCTCCCCACATGTACCTAAGTCCCTTCCCCAACATTCCAATCTCACCTTAATAAAAAACAAAATGGGCACCTGTCCCAAATAAACATTGCCCAATGCATAGCTCTCCATTTCACACACGCGTCCAATGGACACAAGTAATTTGGTCCAATTAGCATAACAATGCAATTATGTTGTCCTCACCCTCTCTCTGAGGTTTGAGAGTTCAAATGTATGGACAAAATCTGTCAAGGTGCACAGCTGTTGCTGTACAAGAAATAGATAGCTATGGTTCTTTCCTATACACTTCCTGCACATCCCTACCTGCTTTTCACCATGTTTTTCCCCCTGCTTACCCCCATTTCACCATTTTTCTATCTCCCCTTTTTTCTTTTCTTTATATTTTTTAGGGCGGAGCTGTGCAGCACGCTGCGGCACGCAGCTTCACTTAGCTCAGCTAAATAGAGCTCTAATGAGTATATGTGTTTAAACACCTCTGCCATGTTTCAAACCCAAGCTTTTCACACCTGCAGCACACTGTATTAACCTGCCATGCCATGCAGATATTAATTAAAACAGGTGTTTGCATCAAAACATAGTGCTTGCCACTTATAGTCATTAGGCATGTCTAAGCGGAGCTGTGCTCTGCACTGTACAGCACAAACTGGAATTAAAAGTTATTGGGAAAACTGGGAATGTGTCTTGGACTCTGGTGCAATAATACACCACTAGACAGCCAAAGACATAAAAATGGATGTAACTGAGGCTTTTCATAGCAGCTAAATGTGCTCTTGTATCAGCAACATGTAGAAAGACACCTGCTAAGGCAGCAATGGCAAAGAACTGTTAAACTTGGACCCTAGTGCAGAAATACAGCCATTGAAAGGCATGTACATACTGATGGATGCAAACAATGTGTTTCACAGCCTGTATGCCTGCACATATACCTTGCAAATACATCTGCTGCAGTGGTGCCTCAGTAGCTTAATCTGTTAAATGCCTTGCATACAGTACATTTTGCCACACACAGTCCCAGGTTCAAATCCAGTCTTGTGCTGCAGTGCAATTGCATTATTGTGAAGACAGCAATTAATGACTGAGCCATTCAATTTTTATCTGCACAAGTTACTGCTAATTAATGAACTACTATTGGGACACACTGCATATATCCATATAGCATACGTATATATCACCTACTACTCTGTTATTGGCACTGTTGCATAACAGGTGTACCTTAATCACATACCTCAATTGGACTGTAAAGGGTATCATTGCACTGGCTCTGCCATAATGACAGAGCTGTCACAACTGTCACAGTTATATGTACAGCTTGTTGTCCTCCAAAGTGTATGCACTCCTGCCTATCCGTTCTAGGCTGCAGCAGCAGCTGCAGCCTGTAGCACACACATCTGTATGTAAAGGTAGCTACTACACACCTACCATACCTCCCAACCCCCTAACACAAGGTATCCAGACATGGCCATACATAATGGGGAGACAAAGGACCAGAGATTGGGACATGTTTTCCAGTTTGCTCCTACATTGATAGTAAGTTAATACAATAATATTACATTTGTATGCATATTTAGAGGGGTATGAAGTCTGACACTCAAATGTGTATCTTCCATTACTGACCTCAACCCACAATGTTTGCCAGTGAATTGCCAGATGACCACAATGTCATGGGACAATGACCACACATATGAGGTGAAACTGTGGACATGATGCATAAATCCCTACTGTGGACAGTTATGCTACCTACCTTCTGCAATTCTGTAGTCTCCACACTTCAGTAATGTCCATCTTAACAGCTAAGAAAGGGGCTCAGGTCTACATGAAGGCCTTATATATTGCACTGTGGTGGCATGTCATTGGCTAATAATAGTGCAATTCAGATGTGTTGGCGCAATTACTATATCACAGCCATGGATTGGTGCAGAGGCAATTACCGAATAATCAACAGTACCTTAAAAAGGCAAGCAGCTGATTATGGGGAATAAGTCTGTATGAGGCTTCCTCACACATAGATTCTCTTTTCAAAAGATTACTGGAAGCAAAGTTCAACAAAGGAGTACTGCACTCAACCAGGTATGTAATTGATTTCTCCATATAACAGGATGCAGATGGGAGAATGGTGGTATGGGGAATATGAATCACAGCAGTAAGCCTGTCTTAGATCTATGGTAATGACATGTTAGTGATACTCAGCTGCCCTACACCTACAGACATGCCACTCAAATGTCCCTGATTTCCACTCTCATCTTAGTTCCATCCCCCGTATTCCCTCCTACATTGATTGGCTGTTGTAGGGAAAATATTGAATTACACATAAAACATAGTGACAATAAGTAAGGGTGTATGCTCCTGTAATGTCAGATGATGTACACTAATTCACCTCATCTCATTCTGTCTTTGTCTCACATAAATAGTTCTAACATTTTAAAAGTGCCCCTGATTGTCCCTGATGTAGTCTGGTTAAGTCCAGGATCCTGTTTATATTGTTCCCTGTCTGTTTGAGAGCTATGCTTAACATAGCTGTCCACTTGTTACAGCAAGATATCTGAACAAAGCCATAATTAATGGAGGGGCAAATGCCCAAATTAGGGACAATGTAACTATTTCTCGTACAAAGTAAGAAAGTGAATAAAATAACAGATACTACATTAGCATAACTGTGTTCTGAAGGGTATGGCGTCTTAAACTCAGATGTCTGTCTTTATTTTCTGATTTCAACCATCAATAATTGGCCAATCTTTTGTCAGAAATCCACAATGTTGTGTGAAAATGCCCAAAACTATGAGACAAACATCCTGACATTCTGCAAACATCTGTATAGTTGAGAGGTATGATGCCTACAGGGAACATATACTGCAGAAGGTTTGTATACAGCAGGTTTGCATTGTTGTTTGTCATTGTGGCACACTAGTGTTGCTGGAGTGTCCCCATATAGTGGTTGTAATAGCACACTGCAATTTGTCTGGCAGTGGCTGTATGACATATTAGTGGGTGTTTGTTCATAGAGAACACACCACAGTAGACTGCAGTGCTGGATGTAGGAACATACAGCAGAATATGTCATGGCACACAGGGGCATACTGCAGTATTGCTACTATCTTGGTGGTATCCACACATGTAGTGTGTTGCCATACTGTGGGGTATGAAATGTGAGAGACCAGTGGATAGTGCAAGCCATTATGGGTGTGCTGCATCAGTACATAGTGGACGCCCACATATCTAGTCCTGTAATGTGTTCCCCTTTTGTTGTCATTCAGGAACCATGTACAGAAAAAGACATGCCTCTTTCTTAGATGTGGAGAATGACAACATAGTGGATGGACTGAGACAGCACCATCAGATCTTGTTGTCCAGGAGGAAGCATAATCGGGAACAGCATGCAGCATTGTGGGCAGACCTTCTGTGGGATGTCAATCAGACTGGCCAACAGGACAGGATCTATGAGAATGTCTGACACTGGCCACAGACATGTTGAATGCTGCATGACGAAGGGCAGCTGATGTCAGAGATTGTGCCACCACCAGTGGAGGGCCTGCAACAGAACAACTACTTTTGGCCGCAGAGGAATTCCTGGTGATCATAGGAACACAAGACAGCTGCCAGGCAGCCATCACACCATACATCATGGAGATGGGTGCCACAGTGTCCACAGCAAAGGAGTGTCCAGGTAAGCTTATTGTGTTCACCACTGTAATACTGTATCAGTCATTGTGGCAGGCTGTACATATCTGTACATGGGTGTCAGGTATATCTGCATTAGGGGGAGATGGGGGTTATGCTGAGTTTTGCACACATACTCAGAATGTCAGCAATACAGCCAGTATTGCATGTGGATATATGCACATATTACCTTGTAGTGATGCATCATTTGGTGGTGCTGATATATATATATATATATATATATATATATATATATATATACATATATATATATATATATATATATATATGTATATGTATATGTATATATATATATATATATATATATATATATATATGTATATGTATATAGATATATATATATATATATATATATATATATATAGATATATAGATATATATATATATATATATATAGATATATATATATAAGTGGCTACATAACCTGGTATACATGAGGCAATTACTCCAAGATGCCTGTTCAAACACAAAAGGGAGATGTTATATACTTGAGGTGGTGACACTAGTACTGGCATATCATTCTCAAGATAGGTGTAGTGGGTTTTATGTGTAGTTATATCACGTATAGTGTCATATTGCTCATCTTACAGGCAGATTGTACTGGCAACTTTAACTGGGATGTGGCTGAAGTGCATGTTATAAAGGGCTTGACTTGTCTTTGTATGTTGGTGTGAGGTTGTCTGTTGTGCATGGGAGTGGAGATGAGAAGATGTGAGACTGGTAATGCAATTGTGGATCCTCATTTGTATGAGCCTGTGTGGATTACCATACATTAAAGTGCTGGTAGTAATGTACTGCTTTTGTCTTGGTTTGCACAGGTGACCAGGGGGGTTGGAGTCTGTCCCCCTCACAACCTGATATCAGTGTCTCATCAGACTCGAATGAGGATGGTAGCAATAATGAGACACAGGTGGAGTTGGAGGCTGAATCTGTCTCAAAGGTTGACATCCTTCTTCTGATCCTGTTGTCACCAGACACAGTCAGTATGCCCACACATACTCAGTCTCCAGAGGTGACAGAGATTGGACAGTCAGGGGGTGGAAACATTGAACAGGACAGTGTGGCAACTATGGTGTCAGTGAATATAGGCACTGGCTATAGCCAGAGACCTGACAAGGTCCCACACACACAGATTGACAGGGGTGCTCATAGGAGGACTGCTGTCCATCCACCACCTGTTGCAGCTGTCACATCATGGGTCACTCAGCATATGTTTTGGGCCATCATGAAGGCACAGATACATTCTGAATGCAACACCAGATGGATGTTTAGGGTTATGGATGCAGCACAGTTTGACATCCATGACTGCCTCCACCACATTGGGAACACCCTGGATCGGTTCACTGATGCAGTGGACAGACAGTGGGCTGAGATAGTGTCTGTCTTGGACCACACATTGTCTGTGCTGGAACATCGGGTTGGAGTTGGGCAACGGACACGTGGACGTAGGTCAGCAACACCATCTGCTGAGTGTCAATGTGGCCATGCACAGTCATGCTCCTGTAGTGACAGTACCTCCAGCACTACAAAGGGAAGTGTACTGTCCACACCATAACATGGCAGACCATGGGCATGTGGTCCTGGGTGGTCCCGTGGGAAACACAGCCCCAGCAGACAGCAGTCACCATCAGGTACTAGCACTGCATCTGACCTTTGGCATGGTGGTGCCAATGTTACTCCTGGTAGGGCCAGTTCCCATTTTCATGACTGGAGATGGTGAACTGTCCACTCTACTATGTACAGTCTGCAGCTGCCCAACATATACATGTGTAGGGCTAGAACTGGGCTTGACTGTGTACATGCACACACTCAAACACCACTGTCTCATGTAGGTCATCAACGACACACACGGCACCACTCCATGGCCCATCTAACCTGCACCCCTTCCTTTCTCACGCACATGCTGTCAACTGTTTGGCACAGCCTAGGCCTCAGGCACCTGCACACTACATCCTCTGCATGTGATGATCCCTGTGCCACATTCCTGCCATCTGTGCCATCAATGCAGGTTTATTCTACTATGTGTCTCATGCACAGGATGTCTATATTACTTGACATGTACTTGTGTAGTGCAGTATTGTTTTGCCATGAAACTTGTGGGCCACAACAGGTACTGTATGCTGGCATGTGTCATGACTACACATCATACTGTGTGTACCTTTGTTGGATGACGTTTGACTGGCAGCAGTGTTGCAGAATGACAGTCATGTCACAGACCTGTGTATGTTTCTGTTCCAGGTGTCTGAGGGGATAAACTAAGGAAATATGGCGGCAATACAGTGGCACAGTATTGCATGGCAGCACAGCAGAAATATTAAGTCAGCAAAGTACAGCAGTATATGTACATGGCTCCCTAGGTCCATATGTGTACAGCAGTCTATCAGGGACAGAATTCTTTTGTATCTGCTGCCTGCTGTGGTTTGGTTCATCCTCTTTTGTTTTTGTTTTATTCTTGTCCAGTTGTTGATTGAACCAGTTATCTACACCACATTCTTGTTTTTCTACATCTCCAAATATCCTGTGCCCAGGTCAGACAGGTGGTGGACATCAGTTATGATTATGTAGAAGAGGGCAATTTAGGGCCAGTAGCTAGTCATATGGCCATTGAATACATAACCATTACATGGAGATAACCCCTATGGGCATGTCCATAGTGCTGCAAGGGAATATATTTACTCACACACACACACACACACACACACACACACACACACACGCACACACACACACACACACACACACACACACACACACACACACACACACACACACACAGTTAGCTGGGGGGAGATTAGAACCCCTATCTATCTATTATTACGCACTATACCTCGTAACACTTATCGCATATGCCACAAAGTGTATCTGTCGTTAGACTGTCTTCCAGTGCTCTTAAGGTGGATGGCATCAGCAGGCCTTGTAGAGGAGGGTAATGTATAGGCCAGCAGCCAATCACAAGACCATAAAATGCATATCCATTGTATAGAGATATCCCATATGGGCATGTCTGTAGTGCTGCAAAGGGATATATTTACACAGACATACAGAGAGAGAGAGAGAGTTAGCTAATGTGAGATTAGAACCCCTACCTATCTCTTTCAACACAGGCTAGCTCACAATACTTATTGCATGCCCCACTGAGTTTATCTGCTATTAGGTTCTCTGCCAGCACTCTTAAGGTGGATAACATCAGCAGGCCTTGTAGAGGAGGGCAATGTAGAGGCCAGCAGCCAGCCACAGGGCCATAAAATGCATAACTGTTGCATAGAGATAGCCCATATGGCCATGTCCATAGTGCTGCAAGGGAATATATTTACATAGACATGCATACACACACATATACACACAATCGGCTGATGAGAAATTAGAACCCTTCCCTATCTATTATTACACACTATAGTTGACAATACTTATTACATGTACCATGGAGTTTATCTGGTATTCAATTTTCTGTCAGCACTCTTAAGGTGGATGACATCAGTAGGCCTTGTAGAGGAGGGAAATGTAGAGGTCAGCAGCCAGTCACAGGGCCATAAAATGCAAAAGCATTGCACAACAATAGTCCCTATGGACATGTCCATAGTGCTGCAAGGGGATGTATTTACACAGACACACACACACACAGAGGTGGGTGATGTGAGATTAGAACCCCTACCTATCTACTATTATGCACTATAGCTCACAGTACTTATCCCATGTGCCACATGTTACGTCTGGCATGTATGTTATTGCGGACTCAGTACCTGTGGAGTATGTAAAGTAGCCTTGTGTTGGACAGCAATGTGATATTGTGTGGCCTGCAGAGTGAAATTGCTTAGAACTGTTATTGTATCTAGTGTCCTAGGAGTGGGACACCCGTTAATATACCTGCTATGTGCATACAGTTACAAGTATGGTCATATGTGGCTGGTTGCAGTTAGATGGGCAAACATGCGGCCAGGGACAATATGGCCTGTCCAATGCATGCATTGAAACCATTGTACATTACAACACATGCTCATCTGTATCTATCTACAAGGTGACATTGCACAAGCAGAGGGGTCTGTGGGTGAGTGGATTATGCACTGTTGTGACCTTGATCTGTTTCCTTTGGAGAACTGTTGTGATGTGTATGTGCAGATAACCTCAGCATTCCGAGGGTATGTGGGGACATTCTTATATTCTCACACATAACTATATATATATATATATAGAGAGAGAGAGAGAGAGAGAGATAGTGAGATACGGATTCACTTTACAATCTCGAAATACTGAAATCACGCATTTCAGTATCTTGAGATGGAAGTACCTAAACCACAATATCATGAAACCCCATAAAACATCACAATACTGAAACTTCAGAATATCAAACTTTCAGTATGTGATGCTCTGATTTAAAATACACCCCCACCACACAAGCAAACACACATACACCTTCCTCCCCACACTACAACAAAACAACAAAACACATAAAAACACACAAAAATACAAATCAAACCTACCTAACCTGCATATAAGCTGTGTCCCCCACACCCCCACTACTTATATATACAAACAAACTCTGAATTTGCACTAAAAAGAAAAAGACACTAAACTCACTGCTACACACTCCACATTCCCGTTGCACAAACACACATTACATATGTACAAACACCATCACTTTCACCACTTATACACTCACACTTTTACCTACCCTAACCTACACCTAAAACTTCCCAACACACTCACATACACTTAAATCCCTACCCAAAACCCTTAAAAAAACACTTACCTGAATCTCCACCTATAACCACACATCGGCAGCCATCCCCACATCCCAGAGCATACTGCACCTTACAAACACAGTAAACCACACTTCACATAGCGCACAACCAGAACTGCGGATTTGACATTTCCAAGTTCGGTCATATGCAGTTGTGGGCAACTGCACTTTCGACACTTTCATCTCAAGATACTGAAATTCGAGATATATATATATACACACACACACACACACACACACATATATATATATATATATATATATATATATATATATATATATATATATATATATATATGTCCCCTTCGAATGGTTGACATTTCACAATGTCGACATTCATATGGCCAAGACCATATGATCAATATTTGAAATGTCGACCATGGGGAACCGGCATCTCCCTACAGTGCGGAATGGAAAGATTTCCAATTCTGCACTGTAGTGCGATCTTGGAGTTGGTATATTTAAATTCTGGGGGGGTGGACCCTCCATGGGGGGTGCAGGGGGGTGAAGCCCCCCCCTGCTAGCAGCATTAAGGTAAGTTTTTTTTTCATTTTTTTATGTTCTACTTGTATGGTCGACATTTAAAATGTCGATCATATGGTCTCAGACATTGTGAAATGTCAACTCTATATATATATATATATATATATATATATATATATATATATATATATATAGTATGTGTGTGTATGTATAACAGGGATGTCTCTGTAAATGTTGCTGTGTGTGTATGTTATGTAAATGTGTTACATAGATATATGTGGTGAGTCTATGCATCATTGTAATTTATATATATATATATATATATATATATATATATATATATATATATATATATCAGTATCACATGTATATGTGATACATACTGATAGATGCACTAAATATGTGTGAGGGAGATAGGGACAGACAGATATGTATGCATAGCTGTCTCTATGTACAGATGTATTTCCACATAGCAGATCTTTTTGAGGAAGATGCAACAGACTTGCGTTCAAGTTAGCTAAGTGTAGAAGCATACCCAGTGGGACTGTCAGTACTTACAAGGTGACTCTGGGCCACAGCTACCTGTACTCCAGTCTGGGATTTTGTGTGCTGCAGACATTGGCTGCTGCACCTGTTTCCACAGTACAACACTGTCCAAGGCATTCCCCGGCTGTGTCCTTTACTTAATATGTGACTGGGGTATATACTGTAACACCACACATAAGATGACAGTCTGCATACCTCACACTGTACATGTTTTGGAGAATGTCCAGCATTTTGCCCCATATGTCTGGTTGGTTCCTCATACATTTGTGGTGTTCAGGCATAATATTGTATAATGCAGTCACTGAATTGTACTAACTACTGATACATTTATGTAATGACCTTTACATCCTGCAGCTGTTCTGTTCTGTTGCTACCTCCTGTTATATTAGTCACCTTCTAGGTTCATCAGAGCATATGTCATGTCTGTCTATAGTTTTGGCCCTTTGACCCCCCCCCCCATTCTCTCTGACTTTGTCCAGCTGTCTTACAGTAACAGATTGAGGGGTATGACAGTCTGTAGGAATACCACAATATGAGTACTTCACATGCAAAATATGTAGATGCTGCCAGATTCAAACCATCAACACCATCACCCATGCTAATGTTAGAAGCCCAGAGAGCCACACCAACTGCCAGAATGAAAGGTGTCATTCCTCTCACAATCAACAGCATACAGATATATACTGTCACCCCTGCATTAAGTGAGATATACAACGTGTGGCCAGGTTCTATGTCACAGCCCTGGATTTGACTGGCCTACTGATATATCATTGCAGACTTAGTGTTACAGCAGTTGTATGGGAACACTGGTAGTTGGGGGTGGGGGAAGAACAGCACATGATCTGCAAGCATAGACAGTAGTGGAAATATCATGTCACCCCACTGTTTAACATCTCCCTTCACTGTTGTAGTGAATATTCCAACCATGAAACCTAGTGAATATTACAGAATGCATACTATTGGACTGGGCATCTGTAGCCCCATGTGGATGTTACATCTCTCCAAATATCTCACTATATTCCCTTGCATACATGCAGTAACGTAGCATATTATAGTACTCCTTACAAGTGGTGTGTAGGTGAGTGACTTACCTTGCAAATGCAGCAGTTGACAGAACTGTAGTTCAGGGCCGATTCTGTCTGATGCATGCAGTACACAGCCAATTCATGGTTAGGTACAGGTTGTGTGGGTTGCCTGGCATAATTTTTACTATATGTATGTGAGTCAGAGTAAGGTGTCAGTCCCTAGGGCCCTAGGTTGTCAGTGCATGTGCTATGTGCTGTCTCTTGGTCAAGGCCAGGGCATACTGGACATGCCTACATCTGCCTATAGGGACACCCTGAGGGGTTCCACCTCCAAGTCCCCCTGTGGGTGTGGCTGTGGAGACCTAGGCTGCGGTGGGGGGCTGTGTATCCCTTCTTTTTGCTGATCCTACAGCAGATGTTTCCACAGGATAATATTGTGTAGCATGGCACATACTGTAAACATCTGAGCACATGTGGCTGGAGAGTACTGCAGGGTTTCACCAGACATATAGAGGCATCAGAACTGTGACATCAGCTGCCCATACACATGCTCTATGATGTTCCTAGTTTGTGCATGTGCCTCATTATGGTGTTCTTCCTTGGCTGTGTGTGCATTTAATGGGTGTCATCATTCACAGTTCCAGTGCTTAGCCAGCATCCCCCAATAAATGGCCATGCAGGCTGTCCCCATAGCAAACATGTGGTACAACTGCGATGCATGCCAGATATGGGAGTAGTGATAACTGCAAGGGCTGCCAGCGCACACATTCATGATAATGCCCTGGGCATTGCACACGACATGGCAGTTGGAGTGATACCCCTTTCAGTTGGCGTAGATTCTACTGTCCTCACAGGTAGTCCCTTGATATTTACATGAGTGTAATCTATGGTACTCAGTACCTCAGCGTAGTGTGCTACACAGTAGAATGGTTGCATACTGCTGTCCCTCTCCTCAGGGGTGTGTGGAAAATAAATGTGCTTAATGGGATGTGGTAGCATGGCATCCAGGAACTGGTGGAGTACCCTGAATGCTGATGCCTGTGAGACCTCCATCATGTCCCCAGTTGGTCTTTGGAAAGTACCTATAGCTAGTACCCTAAGAGCTACACATACCTTTGTTTCTACTGTGATGGGTTTTCCTCTGTTGCCTCTGGGTCTGAGTTGTATGTGGCAGAGCTCAGTGAGTTCTTGTAGTATGTCCCTGTCCACCCTGTAGCACTCTACAATCTCCAGCTCATGTAGCTCCTGAAAGGTTACTCTGGGCCTGAGCACTCTTCTCCTTCTTAGTATTGGCCTATTGCCAGCTGAAGCAGCAACAGCAGCATTGACCTCAGCATCTAGCACATACAGATGTAGCAGACCTGCAGCAGCCCCTAGCATTCCTTCAGTTAAAACCCCCGAGTCTGTACTCCACTGGTGCAGGGTATGGGGGTGAAATCGGGTTGTAGGGTGTATGCAACTTTTATAGTGCTCTTCTGTAGGTGCTGACTGTGTGATTGGCTACCTATGGTGCATTTCACCTGTCCTAGTTTAAGTGAAAGTGGGATAATCAGTAATTAACATACCATTGGCTTTCTCAGCCAATTTTATTTTTTTGGACAGCCTTCCTCACTCAGCACTGTGGTATGCCACTCAGACATGTGCCACAAAGTTAAACAATTCTCAGCAATCACTGCACACCCCTCCATGAAAGGTCTCGCTCAGCATGGCAGTGCACCATGCAAACACTTTGAAACACATGCCCTGAAAGTAAATAAAGCTTAGCAGCCAGTGTACACATACCCCTGATGAGCACAGTGGTGTGCCATGCAAACAGGCACAGCTGAGCTCCAATGAGCTTATAAGTCCGCAGACACCCCCCCCTTGATGTCAGCTACCTTTACTCTGGACACCAAAACAGTTCTGTGCCTACATGGATGGGATCTGTGGACATGGATACCCATTTGTACTATTCGATAACCCACCTCATTTGCATAAGGAAAGGTGCACACAACCTGGAAACTGCATGATTCCAGGCCCTGCCTCATTGGCAACAGCACCATTTCACCATTGTAGATACTCTACTCAGAGTCCTATAATACATTACTGTCACATACTACTGAATTTGTTTTTTACAATCTTTTTTATTTTTTTTTTCATAACAGCATGACTGTGCACTGCGGTGAGCCCCACAAACATACACAGATCATTAAAAAAAATATTTTAAAGTATTTCCCATAGAGTTTTGGACACACAGTGAATAATTTTGCACATACCTGTGACTGCTTTCCTATTTCTGTTCATCAAACTACACTTTTGTAGCCTCTGTTGTCTGTTTAAATTCCTGTACATGGCATTTTTCCTTGTACACTACTGACACCAGCAAGGGGTCAGGAGGATTGCCTATCTGCTTGCTGGATCACTTCACCTTCCTCATTTGCATGCAATTCACCTGCTTATGAGGTGATTTGCATGCCATGTATACATCCGTGTTGGCGCATGCATGTTTGTCACCCAGTGCTGTTTACTGGATTGCAAACTTGCTTACTTTCGTGTAAGCAGTGTGCCACGATGGCTACATGGAAAAAAAGTCCATGTAGGCTTTATTAAATTCCCCCCATAGTGTTTCACTTTCAGACACACATGAAGAGCCTATTGGTTTAGATTACATGGCAGGAGTATATCCACCATGAATCATATTTGAAGCACTCTGTATTCTCATTTTTGAACATACGTGTACTTCAGATTCAGGTGCTGAAGCTATTTACTCTATGATCTCATTATTCATGCTAGTCTGATTTTCAAATATAGTTCTGATCAGTTCTATGGATTGTATACTTTTGAACATGTCTGCCATTATATTACTCATCTTTCTCAGTTTTTGAGGATTAATGTGAGGGTCCTAAGTGTCTCCTGTCTGAGAGAATTGCTTTTTTTACAGGTTTGTTACAGCACCATAAATTTCTTGCATCAGCTTAATATGACTAGTAAGGGTCAACAAATATTGTTTTAACTTACATTTGCATGCTGTAAAGGCTTGCTTTGAGCTTTATTTTCTGTTTTCTGATTTTTTACATTTCGTGTTTAGCTGAAGAACAGCAGGATTGTTATTTTTGTAAAACAACTTTTTCTTTTCTTCTTGCGTTATATTTATAAAGCTTTCATTCTTTTAGCATTTTGTGCTAGTTCCTGGCTGTATTGATTAAATGTATTTAATTCACTCTTATTGCATATGTGTATTTCTTTGCATATAGCCTATTTGAGTTCATCAATGAACAGTGTGTAGTGTTTATTTTCATTTATGCTTTCATATTTCTTATTTTGTATTAGATCAGACATTTCACTATTTTAGGAACAAGTTTGTGTACAGTTCTTGACTCTGTTCTCATTCTCTTGGAGTTGTCCCTTTATTATTTATTTATTTTATTATTTATTTATTTTACATTTGTTAACCGGGATGGTCCGACTGGATACATGTCCTTTTTCAGCGGAGGCCCTGGGAGAAAAGCTCCAACAGAGTTACATTGATAATTAGGTACAGTAAATGAGCTGAAAGAACGTAACAAAAACATAGGCTATTTACATACAAGTACAAGACTGCCATTACTATTTCTGAGATTACTACAAATGTAACATTAATAACATATTAGCAAGGACGGTAGGCAGTATAATGACATAGAGTTAGACAGGATAGATATTTCTTTATCACAGTATACAAAGTACTTATCATCTTAGCTAGTTGTTTATGTTTTAGTTAATGGCACAGAGCTAGTCTGGGTTTGAGCAAGAACATAGCCAGTGTGACTTGAAGTGGAGTTTTAGACTATTTTTGAATTGACTTAGAGAAGTTGCAAGTGTGATGTTATTTGGGAGAGAGTTCCATATTTTACCAGTGGTGTTGGCAAATAGTGCGTCACCACCTAGGTTGAGAGATTTAGTTGTTTGGACAAGGAGTCTGTTTGCTGAGCGAAGGCAGCTTAGATTGGAGTAGGGAGTCATTAAGTTTTTTAGTGCTGGGGTATTCTCAGGTTGTTTAAGGATTTTGAAGGCCTCTATGAGTTGGGACTGGTGAAGAAGGTGTGGGAATTCTATCCATCCAAGCTTTTTCAGGTTAGTACAGTGGTGTGTTCTGTAGGGTAGGCCTGTAACGAATCTGGCAATGTGATTATAGCAGGATGAGAGCTTGGCCAGATCAGATTTGTTAAGGTGAGTGAGGACAGGAGAGGCATAAAGTAGGGTAGAGAGAAGGTGTGAACGGGCTGTGGCTGCCCTGGCATTCAGGGTAAGGAAGGCTTTAATTCTATATAGGGTCCCAAGTTTCTTGTTGACTGACTTAATGACTTGGTTGATATGTATATCAAATCTGAGTTTATTGTCAATGTTTACTCCTAATAGCTTTGTATAGGTGTCTGGGGAGATGACGGTCCCATTATTGGATTTTATAGTGAAGTTTTCAGTCAGAGATCTATTGGTTGGGTAGAAGAGAAGTAACTTGGTTTTGTTTGGATTTAAGATCAGGAGATGGTTGGCAAGCCAGTTTTCGACTTTGGTGAAGCTATGTTGGGTGGTAGTTAGTAGATTTGCAAGAGAGGCATTGGAACATATTATAGGCGAGTCATCTGCATATTGAATGCAGGTGGCTTCAGGAATGACTGTTTGGATGTCGTTTATAAAGACTGAAAAGAGGAGAGGTCCTAATATGGAACCTTGAGGAACTCCTATGGTATTTGGTAGTAGGCAGGAGAGCTTGTTTTGCCACATTACTGCTTGTTGTCTCCCAGTGAGGTAAGTTTGAAACCAGTCAAGGGCTGGAGTATCTAGATACAGGGTTTTTAAAGTATATAGAAGTAACTGATGGTTTACCATATCGAAGGCTTTTGATAGGTCCAGGAAGAGAGCAGAGGATATTTTTTTATTATTCTGGTTAAGATTAATGTTTTCAGTAAAAGAGAGGAGGGCAGTGGTTGTACTATGATGGGGTCTGAATCCATGTTGAGAGTCTGTGAGTAGTTTATTTTCGGTTAGATAGAGCATTAGTTGGTTGTGCATGCACTTTTCCATAATTTTGGCAAGTGGTGATAGTATGGCTATAGGTCTATAGTTGGATAGTTCTGTGGATGAACCTCCTTTGTGGAGTGGAATAACATAGGATATTTTCCAAATTGAGGGGATTGAGGCCTCGGTTATGGTTCTGTTAATTAGGATTGAGATAGGGTAGGCTACGACATCTGCAGAAATTTGCAGGTATTCAGCCGGCAGAAGATCGGCTGAAAGGGTGGTTGGCTTCAGTTTTTTTCAAAAGGGATCTGATAAAGGATGTGGACACTGGCTGGAAGTTAAAAGAGAGTGGTGAGTCGGGTATAGTGTTTATAGAAGTGTGGGGAGGAGAAAGTTGGTTAGCTAATGACTGGATGGTTTCTGTGAAGAAAGTATTGAAGGAATTGGCTATATCTTCTTGGCTCTTGTCAGATAATGTTCCTGGGGTCGGAGTAGTGGATTTGCCTGGTTGGAGAAGTTTATTTATGCCTGCCCAGTACTTTTGAGGGTTATTCTGATGTTTATGTTGCAGATTGTAGAAGTAATTTTTCTTATCTAGTATGATGGCTTTTTAGTCTCATTTCTAAGTTGTTGGAATTTGATACGATCTAGGGTAGTTTGGTAGTGCACCATTTATCCCACGCTTTGTCTCTAGTTGTTATTTTGGTTTTGGTGTCTGTTGTTAGCCAGGGTGCTAGTTGAGTTTTAATTCTTATTGAGCGTTTAGGGGCATGCGAGTCAAGTATAGTAAGGAATGAATTGTTAAATGATGACACTGCCTCATCAAGGGGAAGGAACTTTAGTTTTGTCCAGTTACATGATTTGAGTTCAAGTTGAAATTTAGTTGGGTCAAAGTTTTTCTTGGATCTGATAGACCTATAAATAGGTAAGCTTGTACAATTAATTTTGTCTTTCATGATGTATGTGAGCAGGTGATCACTAAGATCATTAGGGAGAGTTCCAGACATATAGTTCTGGGGTTGACTGTTGGTGAGTATCCAGTCTAGTATACTCTCTTTTTGGTTATTGCTACCTGTACGTGTGGTAGATGATATTATCTGAGAGAATCCATGTAGGTTAACAGGGATGGGGTTGGACTGTGCTGTGCATTGGTTCCAGTCAATATTAACATCGCCCAGGACAATGGCTTCTTGAGGGTAGTTGTTGGCTATCCAATGTAGAATGACCTCTAGTGTTTCTACATTGTTCCCAGGGGGAATATAGGTGACAATTAGGTTAATGCCCTTATGATTATTTAATAGAATTTTTAGAGCTAGTATTTCAGTGTTAGAGACCTGGGGTGGTTGTATAGCGTTAGTTATGATGTTAAGTGTGCTATTATATAAGACAGCTATTCCACCTCCTCTTTTCTTTACTCTATCTGCCCTAAGTATATTGTAACCAGGAGGCAGGATCTCATTGTCTTTGGTTGATGGCCGGAGCCATGTTTCAGATAGACACATTATGTTGGGGAGGTATGTGGCTAGTACAGCATGCAGGCTATGTATCTTATTGTTTAGGCTTCTAATGTTTAAATGGCATATTAGGAGGGAGTTGACCAGTCGGTGGGAGAGTGGTGGGCTGGTAGGATTTTGAGTTAAGGTTGGGCCTGGATTAGGATGGATGTCCCCATCTTTGGTTATGTTTTTTCTTAGATACGCTGGTAGTCTAATAACTTTGAATAGTAGTTTTAGTTCATATTTGGATTTTGGTGTTGATTGGAGTGGTTTTTAGAAGCAAGTGGTTGGAATTTATAATTTTTGGGGTAGTGTAGTAGTGGGCAAGTTCCGCAGTCAGTGGAGGTAGGGGGGGTCTTGGTTTGGCATTTTGGATAAGAGAAACCTACGAATGTGAGATTTTCATAGCTAGTAAGAAAGTATGGCAGAATTAAGAATGGTAAGATAAGAGGAAGGAGTTTATAATTATTTATAGACATGTTATATGTCATCAATGGGTGGGGTCAATGTGCTTCAGAGGAATAGTAGTGGTTAAACAGTAAAGTGGTGGGGGAAATTGGAGAGGAAGTTATGTAGGTTGGAGAGGAAGTAGGGGTGTGGCCTAGTGGCAATAAATGTAGACAGAGTGGGGCGGGGTGGGAAAAGGGGGCAGGGAGGGAGCGGAAGCCCGAGCGTAACAAGGGCTTAAGCGAGCGGGGCTAACCCAGTCCCAGTTTTTGGTCCTATGAGTGGGGTAAATAGTCTGATAGTGTAAGTAAGCAGATTGGAGTACAGGCGTGAAATTCAACATAAACATATACAGTTGTAAAATGTCTAATACAATTCAACATAAATAGGCATTTACAGTTGTAAAACACTTACTGGAGAGACACTGAGCCTTCATGGGGCCTGTAGCAGAGTGGATTGTAGTTTTACAAATGGTACCTGCCACAGGTAATATTTATTAACTCTGGGATTGTCTTAAGGTAATAAACAGGGAAGGGGAGGGGAGAACAAGGGTGTGAGCAGGCAGTTCTTTGTACTGCTGCTAATGAGCCAAAGCAAGACAAGTATGTGTTAAGAACAATCACAATTGACCAAGGACTGCTCTGAAACTGTAAGTCTTGTCTTAATTTCTCAGGTGGAAAACCAGGATAACCTTGTATCAGTTGGCTACTGTGGTATAGCTTAAATAAACAAACACACAGTATAGATCAGTTATTGATACTATTTGCTAACAGAAGGGAATAAGAGAAAGTGGAAGATGTGTGTGTGTGGTGGTGGTGGTGGGGGGGGGCTGCTTAAAGCCAAAGCACAGTGCTCTCCAGGGGAAAATGAAGATTGGCTCAAACAGTTAGACACATACTCAAAGTTAACTGTAGCTGTTTGCAGACAGTTCAGACCTGGACTGCACTTTTCTTATAGGAATGTTAAAGGTGGTACCGGAGTTAAATACTTAAGAGTTGTGTTAGGTTCAAAGTTAACTGTAGCTGTTTGCAGACAGTTCAGACCCGGACTGCAATTTTCTTATAGGAATGTTAAAGGTGGTACCGGAGTTGAATACTTAAGAGTGGTGTTAGGTTCAAAGTTAACTGTAGCTGTTTGCAGACAGTTCAGACCCGGACTGCACTTTTCTTATAGGAATGTTAAAGGTGGTACCGGAGTTGAATACTTAAGAGTGGTGTTAGGTTGGAGAGACACTGAGCCTTCATGGGGCCTGTAGCAGAGTGGATTGTAGTTTTTTGCTTTTAACTCATTTTGCTATTAACTCATTTTCAGCCTACACATTCTGGCACTTTACTTTTAAGTGAAGTAGTACATTCTTAACTTTTGTAGCTCCTGCTGTATTTTTCTTTTTCAGTCGGCAAAGAATTTTTTACTCTGTAGGCATTGTGACATGTTGCTTACATGAAAGTAAGCAGCTGTGTGATCCAGTAAGCACTGCTGAGCGGTGTGCACAAGCACACCAACATGGGAAGTTCTGTGGCATGCAAATCACCTAATAAAGAGGTGAATCTCATACAAATGAGGCAAGTAGAGTGATGCAACAAGCAGATAGTCATCCCTACAGACCCTGTGTTGGTGTCTGTAGTGTACATGGAAAAATTCTATGTACAGGATGTCAAACAGACAACAGGGGCTGTAAATATACAGGCAGATGGACAGAAATGGCATGGCACATTATATATATCTATATATATATATATATATATATATATATATATATATATATATATATATATATATATATATACGGTGTTTCCAAAAACATAAGGGACACAAGTTAAAATAATGTTATTTTTTCTTAATGATCTGGTCATGTTTGTGCAGCTCGCTGCAGTGCGCAAACATGCTTTTATGAAAAAATGTAAAAAAACAGTGGAAATCCCACAGTTAATAGTATGTGACAGAAATGCATTATAGGACCCTGTGTGGAGTATCTGCAATGGTGGAATGATGTTGTTGCTAACAAGGTAGGGCCTGGAACAATGTAGTTCCCTGGTTGTGTGCACAGATCCCAATGCAAATGAGGTGGGGTTACTGAATAGCACAAAAAGGTGTCCATGTCCACATATCCCTTCCTTGTAGGCAAAGAACCGTGTTGGTGTCCACAGAACAGGTAGCTGATATCAGGAGGGGATGTGTCTGAGGACTTGTAAGCTCATTGGAGCTCAGCACCTACAGTAGAGGACTATAAAGTATGCATACACCCAACATTCTGATTTTTTACCCATACTCTGCACCATTAGAGTACAGACGTGTGACTTTTTACTAAAGAAAAATGCTAGAGGCTGTTGCAGGTCTGCTACGTCTGTATGTGCTAGATGCCAAAGTCAGTGCTGCTGCTGGCACTGCTGACAATAGGCCTAGGCAGAGAAGGAGAAGTGTGTTCAGGCCCAGGGTAACCTTCCAAGAGCTACATGAGCTGGAGATTGTAGTGCACTACAGGGTGGACAGGGACATACTACAATAACTCACTGAGCTCTGCCAGCCTCAACTCAGACCCAGAGTCAATAGAGGGGAACCTATCCCATTGGAAACAAAAGTATGTCTAGCCTTTAGGATAATATTTATAGGTACCCTCTAAAAAACAACTGGGGACATGATGGGAGTCTCACAGGCATCAGCATCCAGGGTGCTCTACCAATTTCTGGATGCCATGCAACCACATGCTAGTGAGCACATTTATTTTCCCCTCACCCGTGAGGCAAGAGCCAGCAACATGCAATACTTCTACTGTGTATCACACTACCCTGAGGTTTTCGGTGCCATAAATTGCACTCATGTACACATCAAGGCACCACCCGGTGAGGAGGGTAGAATCTACATAAACCGTAAGGGGTACCACTCCAACTGCCAGGTCATGTGAAATGCCCAGGGCATTATCATGAATGTGTGTGCTGGCAGCCCTGGCAGTTATCACAGCTCCCATATCTGGCACACATCACGGCTGTACCATATGTTTGCTAGTGCGGACATCCCACATCCCCATTTACTGGGAGATACTGGCTATGCCCTGGAACCAGGGATGATGACACCCATCAGAAATGCACACACACCCATGGAAGAACACCATAATAAGATGCACGCACAAACTAGAAACATCATAGAACATGTGCTTGGGCTGTTGAAGTCATGGTTCAGGTGTCTCGATATATCTGGTGCAGCCATGCAGTACTCTCCAGCCACATGTGCACACATATTCACACTGTGTTCCATGCTACACAATATGATCCTGTGGAAACAGCTGCTGTTGAATCAGCAAAGGGAAGGGATACACAACCCCTCACCAGTGCCTAGGTCACCACAGCCACAGTCACAGGAGGACTCGGAGGAGGAGCCCCCTGATAATTTCCCTATAGGCAGATGTAGGTGTGCTCAGTACACCCTGATATTGGCTAAGAGACAGCACATAGCACATTCACTGACAACCTAGGGCCCTAGGGACTGACACCTTACTCCTACTCACATACATACAGTAAATGTATTGATGCCAGGCAACCCACACAACCTGTACCTGTCCATGTATTGGTTGTGTATGGATTGCATCACGCAGAGTCAGCCCTGAACTACACATCTCTCAACTGCTGCATTTGCAAGGTAAGTCGCTAAGCTACACACTAATTGTAAAGGATTTTCTAGTATATATCATTTTTTTAATTTCTCTAAATCTTTTGGGTTTCCAATAACATGATGGGAATGGACCCCATTCCTAAGTCAAAGTATGATTAAAGTTCATGAAGTTAGTATTGCTTCACTCTTTGATGTCAGCCAAAAGTGCTTTTTGCAGTACCCATAATGTGCCCAGAAATTACTCCTTCTGCAATTTGTATTGAGTTACATGTATTGGTAGCATATCTAAATATGATTGTAGATTATTTTTTATAAGACCCATTGCTCCTACTACTATTGGAACTATCTGGGTATCTTTCTTCGATATTGCTCTCATTATCTGCTTGCAAATCCTGATATTATATGACTTTGTGTTGCTCTGTACGCAGGACACTATAGTCATTGGGTGTGGTGATTTCAATAATCAATGCTACTTTTGTCTTCTTTTCTTGAACCATCTATATCCAGTTTTCTAGCATCTATCTTTTGAACTGTTGACAATGGATGATCCCATGTAATGTAGACTTCATCATTTTCTATGATGCTTTGTCACTCATGTTTCCAGTGATTTTCAGCCACTTCAATACCATAATGTTTACACAATCTCCAGTGCAACAGTCTCACCACATTATTATGCCTTTCAGTATACAGTCCTTCTGCCATTAGTATGTCATATGTATGGGTATTTCATATGTATGGATCTGCTGCTGTTGTGCAAAGAAATATAGTGGGCTAATTGGACAGATGTAACATCCACATGGGACTACAGATACCCAGTCCAGTATAGTACGTGTTCCTTAATAATCATTAGGCATCATGGTTTAAATATTCACTACATCAATCAAGGGAGATGTTAAACAGTGGGCTCACATGATATTTGGACTACTGTGTATCTCAGCAGATCACATGCCATTGTTCCCCCACCATCAACACAGCAGTGTACCCATACAACCACTTTAACAGAAAATCACCTATGCTATATCAGTGGACCAGGCAATCTCAGGGCTGTAACGTAGATATTCTCACACCATTGTATGCCTCTCCTTATGCAAGATAATCAATGTACATATTTATGCTGTTGATTGTGTGATGGATAACTCCTCTCCGTCTGGTGACCTAAGTGTCTCAGTGGACCAGGGAAGCTAGCACAGGTGATGGTGTTGATGGTTCTAATCTGGAATTACTCACATCTTTTGCATATGAGGTAGTACTATGTTGGTCTGTTCACAGACTGTCATACCTCTTACTGCAAGAAATCTGGACAAAGCCAGTAAGACTGGGGGGACAAAGGCCCAAACATATGGAAAAATTTCAAATATTGTCCCTATAAACCTAGAAAGTCACTGACAGCCAAGGTTTTGCATTAGTATATATGCTCTGAAGAATATAACATCTGAAACAGAAATGTTTGTCTGTAGGCAGTATAATGTAGTGATGTCAGTATTCATTATTTCACCAGAAGACCACAAATGTTTGAGGAGCAGACCAAACATATGAGGCAAAACAGTGGACATTCTGTGGAAATCTGGATGGTTGAGAGGTATGCAGACTGACAGTCTGTTGGTGGTGCAACATTACCAACCACAATCACAGATTAAGTATAGCACACAGCTGAGGAATGCATGGACTGTTTGAGGGAAGTGCAGTACTACAGAAATAAGGGCAGATATTAATGTCTATAACATACAAAATCCTGGACTGGAGTACAAGTAGGTGTGGACTGAAGTCACCTTATTAGTACTGACAGTCTCACTGGGCATGCCCATACACTTACTCAAAATGAGCGCAATCCTGTTGCCCCTTCATCAGAATGAGCTGTTATGTATAAATTTCTATACATACAGATATATGTATACATATCCTTCTGTCACTATCTCTCTCTCACATGCATATTACATCTATTATTTTGTAGTGTCAAATAGATATGTGCATATATATATATATATATATATATATATATATATATATATATATATATATATAGCTATATATATTAAAAGGATACATATACCCCCCATATATCTACAAAACACATATACATATCATACACGCACACAGCCGCAGTTATATATACATCCCTGTTATATACAGAAATATATGTGTGGATGTCTGTATTGTCCAACTTACCCTAATAATGTTGAGTAAATCTCCACTATCACACAGCCACACTGTTGCTCAAAAGATCTAAACTAGGGGTGCAACAGTAGAAATTCCACTTACCCACAGATTCCTGTGCCTGCTGGATGTCACCACGTAGACAGACACAGGTGAACAGGTACTGTTGCTAATTTTGTTTCTTAGAACTAGCCAGTTTTTTTAGTTTCAGCACTCAGATCTGTTTCTTTGTGCTCAGCACTTGTTCAGAACTCATTGTAAGCACTAAATAAGCTATAAATGACTACAACACTCAACTTTCCTCACTTGTCTAGAGGAAAGCAGTATTTAGTACTTAATAAATAAGCACCTATCCAGTCATGTCTAAGGGTCAGCTCCCGGTGTTTTCTCCTGTCTACCTGATGAATCTGGGCATCTTGGGGCAATGCAGCAATTGCCTCATGTACACAGACAACCCTCTCCTCCTACCCCCCAACACTACAACCTGTGAGAGATGCACTTATATAGCCAAACTGGAAGCAAAGCTCTCTGCACCCAAGACTGGAATAGACAGTCAAGAGGGGAAGGTAAACACTTGCACCACACCACACTCATCACATAGTCTCTCAAAATCTACACCACCAAAACACACACATAGAAATGCAAAACACACACCTACATTCATGGAGGCTCTCAATATAAACCTGCCCAAGCAAGAGGGACCTCCAAAGCCTAAACCCAAGCAAACTACACCTCCCAGTGGAACCCAAATGACACACAGCCCACAATCTCAGTGTGCCACTCAACCACAACCCATAATGCATAACAATGTACCCAACACTCCAGTCATAGGTGACTCTATAGTCAGGCACACTGATGTTCCACTCACCAGGCTAAACAAGGAGAAAGTTACTGTCAGCTGCCTGTCGGATGCCAGGATCCACCACATAACGCACGCACTCATGTCACTCCACAACAAGTACAAATATGACTCTCTCATTGTCCATGTTGGTGTGAATGACCTGAGACATACCTCCCTGGACTACATGAAAAGAGACATGGAGGAGCTCTCTGATTGTGTAGCTCAGGCAGGTATGACCCTAGCCCTCAGTAGCATCCTGCCATCACCCTGAATGATACCACAGTACAAGGACAAAATGAATGACTTCAACAATTGGCTAAGCTTCTGGTGTCATTCTAAGGGGATCCAGTATTTGTCTACCTGGGATGACATGATCGACAGACCATGATGCTTTTCCAGAGATAGCCTGCACCTGTCGCCCTTAGGATTCTGGATACTGGCTAAGGCTCTTGCCACCCCTATAGTGCCTATTTTAGGCAAGGTACAAATGACAAATTCACCACCATAAAAGGTACAAGCAAGCAAAATTTGAGGATAATGCTACTCAATGCTAGAAGTCTAAACCTTAAAATTCACTCACTCGAGGCACTCCTTAAAAAGGAGAACATCGACATCTGTGCAGTGACAGAGACCTGGTTCAAAGCTCCAGAGAGCACCCCTGCATTACCAGGCTATAATTTATACCACACCTTTCAGCCACCTAACCCAGACTGAAGCACTAAAGGTGGAGACGTGTCCATATTCATTAAGGATATCCACACTTCCAGGCTAGTTGCACAGCATAATGCATCCAAGATTATCCAAGTGCAACTAAGGGCAAGACCGAAATCCAAATTGTAGCTTGCTACAGACCCCCCACCATGCCCCAGGATTCCCACTCCTCATTTCTTGATACGCTGGAAAATATTAGGGTATAACCCGACACCCTAATAATGGGCAATTTCAACTACCCCACCATTAACTGGGAAAACTACTCGTGTACCAACTCTTTTGCTCAACATTTTCTGGAATTCATAAATTCCAACGCCTTGGATCAACTTATTCATACCCCCACCAGAGGCAGCAATATCCTAGACCTGGTCATTACCAACATGAGCGACAGGTGTTCCACACCAGAGGTCAATTCCTCATTGGTCAGATCCGACCACAAGCTAATCACCCTAGACATCCACATCCCGCCCCCACTCTCCATTAGGGAAATCACCATAAAAAACTTCTCCAAAGCCAACTTCACACTTCTTAAGACAGAAGTGGCAAACTTCATGACACCCATGCAGATGGACAATAGAGGTACGACTGCTGAATCCTACACAAATGCACTTTATAAGCACTTACACGAGTGCATGGACTGTGCTATCCCTAACAGAACCAAGATGCTATCCTCCAAAAAAAGGAAGCCAATCTGGTGGTTCTCTGCCATAAACAAACTCTACAACAGAAGAAAGAAACTGTTGCAAAAAAGAGTAAAATCCCATGACTGGAGGAGCTCCCTGGTCAGCCTCAGTAAGAAGCTGAGATCCCTCATAAAATCCTCCAACGCTAATTATGAAAACAAAACTCTGACTCTGAAGACAATCACAAAGTATTCTATAGCTATGTCAAGAATCTCAATGACAACACTCAGATCTACTCTGAGTTACAGCACAATGGTACTAAATATACAGAACCCAACTGATATTGTCAACATCCTGGCAGATAGGTTCAGTGCTAACTTTACCCCCCTCTCACCCACTAGAGGGCCCATCTCTATACCGGAAGAATGCAAAGTTCCTGTAATCACAGCTGCACAGGTAAAAACACACTCTCCAAAGCCAAGAACACAGCATCCATGGGACCTGACAGTATCCCAGGCTGCGTTCTACATGAACTAAATGGCACCCCACCTAAGTACCATGTTCAGTCATAGCCTCACCTCAGGCTTTGTGCCCACTGAATGGCACACCGCAATGGTTATCCCACTTCACAAAAGGGGAGCCACGATGGACCCCGGGAACTACAACCCCATTAGCCTGACGAGCCTGGTCTGTAAGACCATGGAACGTATCATCATGGAACTCATAAACAAAGACATTGGTAATCTCCAAACTCTGGACCCCACCCAGTTCGGGTTTGTAAAAGGCAGATCATGTCTCCTAAACCTGATAGACTTCTTTGAAGCAGTCACCAAACCATAGATGAGGGTAACGTGGTTCACACAGCCTATCTAGATCTCACCAAGGGTTTTTATTCCATCTATCAAACACAGATCCCCTGAATCTGGATAAAGTAATCAACGATAAAAGTATAATATTCCAAAAAAGCCAACAACTTGTTGGAATACACACAGAAAAACAACACTTTAATACAAAATAGTAAAAATATAAAACATGTGAATGCTTTCACAAAGTCCTCACTGCTTCCTCAGACATACTTCAGTAACTGCTGCTCTTGTTTAAATAATGATACATCTAGGTCATATCCAATCAGTTAACAACATCTTGATTGAATAAATAAAAGTTAAAGGCATACACTATACAAACATTATATAAACAATTAATCATATAAATAGTGAACTAAAAATATATGTAAAAAACTGTAAAAACATGCTCTATAAAATTAGATAGTAGTAAAACTGTAAAATATATGTATAAATATTAGAAGATGTGACCAAACATAATAATCAATGTTTCAAAGCCCTGTTCCTAAGAAAAGGTTTCAGTGAAACCATGCTATTTAGTCCAGGTGGTCTGTCAGCCTGAAGCCTAATTATCCATTCTTGTTCTGAAGCTTTGGTCTTGTTGTTCATGTTCCCACTTCTTTTATTATCTTGTATGATATGTAACACTAGAAACTTGAATGTGTGTGGGGCTCCCTCCTTTATAACATGCATCGCTGACGCACTTGTCTCTTTTTTATTTTTAATGTCCCTTACATGTTCTAGGACTCTATCTTTGAGTAGCCGATTAGTTTTGCCTACATAGTAGGCTGGGCATTTTGTACAGAAACCAAAGTATACAACATTCTTACTATAGCAGTCTGTATAAAAGCGTGTATCAATGCTGAACTTTCTAGTCGGATGTGTATACTGCCCCCCACCAAATATGAAGGGGCAGGCTGTACACCTTCTACATGGAAAGGTACCCAGCCTATAAGACCTTGCATAGTGGTCTCCATCTAACTTCTTATAGCACAACTGTCTTTTTAATGACATGTTGTTTTTGAAGGTAAACAATGGTGTAGCCCCTATAACACCTTCTAGTTCATCCACATTTAACAATATGCCCCAATTATTTTTAATTATATCACAGACTGTACTAATATTACTTGCAAATGTTAATGGAAAATGTAATACATCATTCTCTGGATTCCTGGTTACTGTGGTACTGGTGGCATACTTACTTTGGTTATCCTGGTTGGTTCTCGTCCTATCATAATAGGGCTTGTACCTCTCTCTTCTCTCATTCCAAGCCACTTTAATTTGCTTGTCTATATCTCTGGCTTTATATCCCCTTTCAATAAATTCATGTTTTAACAGGGTAAGTGCCTGGGACAAACTATCATCATCATTATATAGCCTCATGCAACTAACTATCTGTCCTTTCATCACATTGGTTTTAGTGTAGTTAGGATACATACTACTACTATGTAGAACATTATTCTTTCTAATGGGTTTCCTGTACATGGAGGTATGAACATAATTGAGTGTATCTCTTGTACCTTTTACATCTAGAAACTCTATTTTTCTATTTGAGTATTTGTATGTGAAATTCAAAAAGGGGGTAATGATATTAATGAAATTTAGAAATTGCTGCAAATTATCTTCGTTATCATGCCACAACAGAAAAAGATTGTCAACAAAACGTTTGTACCATATAATAGACTTAGCAAAAATATTACCTGCCAAAATATTCTCAGTTTCCCATTGTACAAGTGCTAGTTTGGCGTAGCTATTGGCACAAGCAGTGCCCATAGCCACACCAACCTTCTATATATAAAACTTGTCACCAAACACAAAGATATTATTTCTAGGATGATCTCAAGTAAGGTACAAATAAGTCGAATTTTGGTATTTTCTATCCCTTTTCTATTAAGTAGTTCCCTTACATTATCTATGCCCCAAGAATGGGGAATAACTGTGAAAAGGGACTCTACATCAAGAGTAACAAGCCAACATTGGTCATCTATACCCTCCAAATGTACACTAAGGTCTCTCAAAAAATCTTTAGTGTCCAATAAGACAGTAGTACATTCCTTAAGTATAGGATGCAGGTTTTTCTCAACATATATTGACAGTGGTTCTGTCGCCCACTAGACACTATAGGTCGCATGGGTGGGCTTTCTATGTTTTTATGGACTTTAGGTAGACCATACATAATTGGAGTCACTGGGTAATCTATATTGAAATATTCAAAAAGTGGTTCAGAAATCATGCCTGTTATTAACATATCAAACAAAAAAACTTGCAGTCTATCTGTAATGGCTTTAACATGAGTTGCAGAAATCTCACAATAAGTGTCAGTGTTACTTAAATGTACTGACATACTTGCAATATATTTATCTCTATCTAAAATAATTCATCCACCTTTATCTGCTGGGCGTATTTCAACACTTTTAAAGCATTTTAAATCATTTAACGCTTGTTGTTCACATTTAGATACATTATAAAAAACACTAGTAGCTTCATTACTAAGCACAGTTCTTATTTGTTTTTCACACACATCAATGAATAAATCAATCCCAGAATTACTGGGAGGAACAAAAGTACTAGTTTTTTTAAAAACATTATATTCATTGGATCCACCTTGAAAAATATTTTTTAAAGTCAGTGTACTGCCAAATAGTTTCAGTTCTTTTAGCACATTCACCAAGTCTACTCTCTGGGCAGGAACAAAACTCAAACCTCTGTTCAATAAAGTTTTTTGTGCTTCAGTCAAGGAAATGGAGGAAATATTAAAAATCAAACCTGTTTGCTTCTCTTCAGGAACTTGTTCTGGTCGTCCATACTGTGGGGTCTCCATGTCTTGCCATACTGGGGGCGATTGCACGACCTCCCTCATATTGGGAAAGGTTTTTCTAACAAAAAAGTCTCATTTGTATTCTTGGAAGAGCATTCATGAATGCTGGAATCACTAGCATTGTTTATGTAACTAACACAGGCCAGTGCTGTATTCTTTGGTTTAACAACTGGTATTTATCACTTCTAGTTGTTGTTTTTGCTGTAGCCTTAGAAGTGCTGGCACCATCCCTCACTCTGGAATTATAGATAAACTCACTAAACTAGGTATAAATCCCTATGTCACAAGATGGGTTGCCAACTGGCTCACGGACTGAACCCACACTGTGAAAGTAGCAGACTCCAAATCCGACTTCAGACCAGTGACAAGTGGGGTACCACAGGGTTCAGTCCTGGGTCCTCTCCTGTTTGGTATCTACTTCTCTGAAGTACAGGCTAACACAGAAGGTCTTTGGCTAACGAAGTTTGCAGATGACTGCAAACTGAGAGCCATAATCAAAACTCCTAATGATGTGGGCATCCTACAAAAGGGCCTCACTGAGACAGATGCCTGGTGTCAAATCCATGACCTGAAGCTCAATGCCAAAAAGTGCATTGTCATCCCCTTTGGTAAAAGCTCTGTACCCATGAACTACCACATAGGTGGTTGTCTACTTAACACTGAAAGTGTAATAAGAGACTTTGGGACACAGGTGGAGAGTAGTCTCTCCTTTGATAATCACATTGCCACAGTGGGCAGGAAATCCTTCTACGTGGCACACCTCATCACAAAAGGTTTCTCATCCAGAAAAAAGAGGTCATTGTTCCCCTCTACTCATCACTCATTAGACCCATTATAGAGTACAGCACCCCTTTTGGTATGTACCTCACAAGACATCTACAACAACTGGAAAGGCCACAGAAATACCTCACAAAGAGGATTACTGGCCTCAAACAGATATCCTACGCAGACCGTCTCAAAAAATTCCAGCTTTACTCCGTCGCATATCGCCTACTCAGAGGCGATCTCTGCCTAACATACAAAGCTATGTCAAACCCAGAGCTGTTGGACATGCTCCACTTAAAGAAATCTCAATCCCTCCCAACCACACGCTGTAGGCACCTAAACCTTGTCACCACAATAAACAGAACATGCTGGAGGGATAGATTCCTGTCCCAGAGACTTCCCATACTCTGGAACAGACTACCTATCTATGTCAAACAGAACTCCTCATTAGCACTCTTCAAGAAAAATCTTGATGATTGGATGGGAAATAGGAAATTCACCCCAGGGATCACTTCTGTGGCTCTACTCGACAGGGGCACAGGAAAATAATTTTCTTGGGTGGCGAAAGCCAGGGAACCTTTTTGGCTAGGCTTATATAGGACCTAGGGCCAATAGCCTACTACCTACCTATGAACCTATGAACCTATGTAATGTATAATGTTGTCAACCCATGTAGGGACAGGGCAGCTTGTCCCTGCCTACAGGTATGCCTAGTAACTGCAAGCAGCCACATATGGTCATACATAGCTAGGATAATTACAGATATCACACTGCAAGGATACTAGATACAGATAACACTATGAAGTATTATTAAACTGCAGGCCACAAATGCTGGTCACAACACAGGCCTAGCTTGTGTAATGCACAAGTATTGCCTCTGCAGTCACACATGCAACCCACTTAATGTGTGGCATGTGTGATACGTATTGTGATCTGTTGTGTATTAGACTATATAGGTAGGGGTTATAATCTCACTCCAGCCCACTTGGTGTGTGTGTGTGTGTGTGTGTGTGTGTGTGTGTGTGTGTGTGTGTGTGTGTGTGTGTGTGTGTGTGTGTGTGTGTGTGTGTGTGTGTGCGTGCATGTGTCTGTGTGTGTGTGTGTGTGTATCTTCCTGCAAATGAATGGACATGCCCTCATGGGATATCCACTTGCAATGGTTATGCACTTTTTGGCCTTGTAAGTTGCTTCTGGCTTCCACACTGCCCTCTTATACAAGGCCTGATAATGTCAGCCACCTTAAAACTACCATCTGAGAGTATAAAATCAGATGTAAGCTATAGTGCATGTGATAATTACTGTGATCTGCAGTGTGTAAAACTAAATAGGTATGGGTTCTAATCTCACTCCAGCCCATTTGGTATGTGAGTGTGTGTGTGTCTGTGTATCTTCCTGCAAATGAATCATTTGTAATGATTATGCACTTTTTGGCCCTGTAAGTTGATGCTGCCCTCTTATATAAGGCCTGATGATGTAACCACCTTAAGACTACCAGCAGAGAATGTACAATTAGATGTAAGCCATAGCATGTGCACTAAGTACAGTGATCTGTAGTGTATAAGACTAAGGAGGTAAAGGTTCTAATTTCACTCCAGTCCACTTGGTACATGAGTGTGTGTGTGTGTGTGTGTGTGTGTGTGTGTGTGTGTGTGTGTGTGTGTGTGTGTGTGTGTGTGTGTGTGTGTGTGTGTGTGTATTTTCCTGCCAATAAACAGACATGTCCTCATGGGCTATCCACGTGAAATGTTCATCCACGTTTTAGTCCTGTAACTTGCTGGTGGCTTCCACACTGTCCTCTTCTGCTAGGCCTGATGATGTCAGGCACCTTAAGACTACCAGCTGGCAATGCAAAATCAGATGTAAGCTGTGGCACATGCAGCAAGTGCTATGATCTGTAGTTCACAAGATTAGATAGAAATGAGTTCTAATCTTACTCCTGCCATTGGTAGCCTATACATATGCAGGGGTTTGCAGTGTTTTATTTGTAGTGGGTGATGTGGCCCTCTGAAGGACTAACCACAACAAGGCCTGCATATGTCATCAAGCATAATATATCCTAAAATGATAGTACTAGCAGACACCTACTTACAGAAAACCTGCATTGCGCGTGTGCCTTGGCATGTCCTGTATGTACTGAGTGTAAGCAGTGCTAGTGTCAATGTAGCCATGTAGCCATGTGTTTATGTTAGCCTATGAGAGTATTTACAACATGACATGGAACCATGGGATGTATGGATTGAACAGAGAGAGTATTGTTCGTATGTTAATAGGTGTGTACTAGGCTAATGGCCCTGGGGCCTTTACATGCTCACACCATAGGATTACCCTGGCATCATGCAACCAGACCTTAGTTCCCAGTGTCTCTGTCGAGTAAAGCCACTGGAGTGATCCCTGGGGTGAATTTTCTATTTCCCATCCACTCATCAAGATGTCTCTTGAAGAGGTCCAGTAAGGTGCTCTGCTTGACATGTATGGGAAGTCTATTCATATGTTCATAGGTGTGTACTAGGCTAATGGCCCTGCGGCCTTTACACACCTAGCCATAGGATTTCCCTGGCATAGTGCCACCTGACCTTAGTTCCCAGTGACTCTGTTGAGTAAAGCCACTGGAGTTATTCCCAAGGTGAATTTTCTGTTTCCCATCCAATCATCAAGATTTCTCTTGAAGAGGGTCAGCAAGGTTCTCTGCTTGACATGTATGTGAAGTCTATTCCATAGCATGGGCAGTCTCTGGGTTGTGAACCTGTCCCTCCAGCATGTTCTGTTAATTGTGGTAATGAGGTTGAGGTCTCTGGACCGTGTGGTGTGGAGGGATTGGGATTTCTTTAGATGTAGCATTTCTAACAGAGCTGAGTCAGACATGGCTTTGTAAGTCAAACAGATATTGCCACTAAGTAGGAGATATGAGACAGTGAATAGTTGGAGTTTTTTGAGTCTGTCCATATAGGACAAGTGTTTAAGGTCTAGGATCCTCTTTGTAAGGTACTTTTGTGGCCTCTCCAGTTGTTGCAGGTGTCTAGTGAGGTACATGCCAAATGGGGCATTGTACTTGATGATTGGCCTAATGAGGGGTGAGTAGAGGGAGACAATGACCTCTTTCTTCCTGGATGCAAAACCCTTAGTAATAAGATGTGCCACATAGATGGACTTTCTGACCACAGTGGCAATGTGGTGATCATAAGAGAGGTTGCTGTCAACCTGTGTTCCCAGATCTCTTATAATGCCTTTTGTGTTCAGTGGACTACCATCAATGTGGTAATTCATGGGAACTGGGTTTTTCCCAAAGGGGGATGATGACACATTTTTTGGCATTGAGCTTAAGACCATGGTTCTGACACCAGTCGTTAGTCTCAGTGAGGCCATTCTACAGGATGTCAACATCACTTGGGGAGTTAATAATAGCTCCCAACTTGCAATCATCTGCTAACTTTGATAGCCAGAGTCCCTTCATTTTGGCCTGGACTTCAGAGAAATAGATACCAAACAGGAAATGACCCAGAATCGAACCCTGTGGGACTCCACTCGTGACTAGTCAGCAGTCTGACTTAGAGTCAGCTACTTTCACACTGTGGGTTTTATCTGTGAGCCAGTTTGCAACCCATCTAATGATATAGGGGCTGATGCCTGGTTTAGTGAGTTTTTCTATGATTCCTGAGTGGGGAATGGTATAAAAAGCCTTGGCCAGATCAAGGTAGGCTGTATGAACCACCTTGCCTTCATCCACATCTCTGGTGACTGAGTCAAAGAATTCGACCAAGTTGAGCAGGCATGATCTACCCTTCACAAAACCAAACTTTGTGGGATCCAGACTTTGGAGATTACTTACATCCTTGTTTATTAGGTCCATAATGATGTGTTCTATAGCTTTGCATATCTGGCTCATGAGGCTAATGAGGCGATAATTTCCAGTGTCTGTAGTCACTTCTCCTTTGTGGAGAGGGATGACTGCAGCAGTGCACCATTCGGTAGGGACAAAGCCTGAGGTGAGGCTGTGATTGAACAGGGCACACCGGTGAGGTGCCAGTTCACTCTTTAGTTCATGTAGAACACAGCCAAGGATATTGTCATGTCCCATAGAAGCTGTATTCTTGGCCTTCAACAGTGCTGTTTTAACCTGTGCAGCAGTAATACTGGGTGTCTGGCAATCTACTGGTATTGTGATTGGTCCATTGGTGGGGAGAGGGGCAAAGTTGGTACTGAATCTGTTGACCAGTATACTGGCAATATCTGTTGGCTCGGTATAGGAGTGACCATTGTGCAGTAGCTCAGAGCAAATCTTGGTATTGCCGTGGAGATTCTTTATATAACTATAGAAGGCCTTGTGGTTGTCTTTACTATCTGCTGCAATTCTGTTTTCATATCTAGCTTTAGAGGATTTGATGAGGGATCTCAACTTTTTGTTGAGGCTGATAAGGGAGTTTTTCCAGTCTTGGGAATTCACCTTATTCAGCAACAGTTTCCTCTTTCTGTTATAGAGTTTGTTTAAGGCAGGGGACCACCAGATTGGCTTCCTTTTTTTGGAGGAGAGCATCTTGGATCTATTAGGTATGGTGAGATCCATGCATTTGTGTATGTGTTCGTGCAGTGCATTGGTGTATGCTTCGGCAGTCATACAACTATTCTGCATTTGCATGAGTGCCATGAAGTTAGCCACCTCTGTTCTTAGGAGCCCAAAGTTAGCTTTGGAGAAGCTTTTCATGGTGGTTACCCTTGCGAGGGGGGTGGGAGGGATGTGGATTTCTAAGATGATAAGTTTGTGGTCGGATCTAACCAGGGAGGAGCTGACTATTGGTGTAGAGCAGCAGTCACCCATGTTAGTAATGACCAGGTCAAGGATGTTGCTACCTCTAGTGGGGATAAGAATGAGCTGGTCCAGGGCATTGGAATTAATGAAATCCAGAAAACAATGGGCAAGTGTATTGGTACATGAGTAGTTTTCCAAGTTAATGGAGGGGTAGTTGAAGTCGCCTAGTAAGAGAGAGTTAGGTTGGACCATAATATTCTCCAGGGTGCTTAGGAACGTGGAGTGTGAGTCTTGTGTGGTTGGGTACCTATAGCAGGCTACAATCTGAATTGCTATCTTATCCAGTGTTAGCTGCACCTGAAGTATCTCTGATGTGTTATGTTGGGCTACCAGTCTAGAGGAGTGCTCATCCTTTATGAATATGGAAACACCACTGCCGTTGGAGCTTCAGTCCAAGTTCTGGGGCTGAAAGGTGTTTTAGCCTGGTAGTGCAGGGTTGCTTTCTGTTGCGTTGAACCAGGTCTCTGTTAAAGCACAAATGTCGATGTTCTCCATTTTAAGGAGTGCTTTGCGCGAGTGCATTTTGAGATTTAGACTTCTAGTTTTGATCAGCATGACCCTCAGATTGCATTTGTTTATAGCTGTTATGGTGGTAATTTGGTCTTTGGAACACCACCTAAAAAAGGCACTATAGGGATGGCAAGAGCCTTGGCCAGTATCCAGAAGCCCAAGGTGACAGATGCAGGCCATCTCTGGCAAAGCATTGAGGTCTCTCAGTCATGTCATACTGGATCCCCTTAGAATGACACCAGAAACTTAGCCTATTGTTGAAATCAATCATTTTCTGCTTGTACTGTGGTATCATTCTGGGTGATGATAGGATGCTTCTTAGGGCTAGGGTCATACCTGCTGGGGCTACATAATCCGAGAGCTCCTCCATGTCTCTTTTCATGCAGTCCAGGGAGGTACATCTCAGATCATTCACACCCACATGTACAATGACAGAGTCATATTTGTACCTGTTGTTGAAGGACCTGAGTGCGTGCATTATGTGATGGATCCTGGCATCTGACAGGCAGCTGACTGTTGCTTTCTCCTTATTCAGCCTAGTGAGTGGGACATCAGTGTGCCTCACTATCAAGTCACCTATGACTAGTGTGTTGGGCATGCTGTTTTGCCTTAGGGGCTTTGGTTGAGTGGCACACTGTTTAGAAGAGTTATGTGTCTCATGATTAGTGTTGTGTTGTGGTGGTCGAGTGTGCTTCTGCCTTGGAGGTCTCTGCTGCTTGGGTAGATTTTTATTGAGAGCCTCCATGAAGGTGGGTGTGTGGTTTGTGTGTTTATGTGAAGGCTGTGCTGGTGTGTGTTCTGGAGGGCTATGTGTTCCATGTGGTGTGGTGCAAGTGTTGACCTTCTCCTCTTGACCAGCTATTCCGGTCTTGGCTGGAGAGTACTTGACTTCCAATTTGGATATATAAGTGCATCTCTCACAAGTCTGAGTGTTGGGAGGTGAGAGGAGAGGGTTGTCAGTGTACATGAGGCAGTTTTTTGAACTTCACCCGCTACGGCTGCTGCAGGTGCCTGGCTAGGAGTGAGCTCCTACTTTGTTTTGCCCTGTATTTCCCCTTGGGACCTTGCCTGGGTGGACACATACATTCGACTAAAGTCACCTACTTCATCCATAATTTTGCTTAGGCAATATACTGCTCTGCTGCCTCAATCCCCATTTTGGACACTGGAACAGAGTCTCCCAGAGGAAACTAAGAAATTGTTTTGCCCTGTATTTCCCCTTGGGACCTTGCCTGGGTGGACACATACATTCGACTAAAGTCACCTACTTCATCCATAATTTTGCTTAGGCAATGTACTGCTCTGCTGCCTCAATCCCCATTTTGGACATTGGAACAGAGTCTCCCAGAGGAAACTAAGAAATTGTTTTGCCCTGTATTTCCCCTTAGGACCTTGCCTGGGTGGACACATACATTCGACTAAAGTCACCTACTTCATCCATAATTTTGCTTAGGCAATATACTGCTCTGCTGCCTCAATCCCCATTTTGGACATTGTAACAGAGTCTCCCAGAGGAAACTAAGAAATTGTTTTGCCCTGTATTTCCCCTTTGGACCTTGCCTGGGTGGACACATACATTCGACTAAAGTCACCTACTTCATCCATAATTTTGCTTAGGCAATATACTGCTCTGCTGCCTCAATCCCCATTTTGGACATTGGAACAGAGTCTTCCAGAGGAAACTAAGAAATTGTTTTGCCCTGTATTTCCCCTTGGGACCTTGCCTGGGTGGACACATACATTCGACTAAAGTCACCTACTTCATCCATAATTTTGCTTAGGCAATATACTGCTCTGCTGCCTCAATCCCCATTTTGGACATTGGAACAGAGTCTCCCAGAGGAAACTAAGAAAGTATGTGCATCTGTTGCTACTTGGGCTTCTACAACTTCTAACTCCTGTTTGTTAGTTTTGTAAGCTATCTCCCTGCCAGGACAGCCAGCAGCCTAAACCCTTCTTATTTCTCCCTCTCCATTCTCTCTCCCATCTCTTCTCTGGGTTTCACCAGCTCTTCCTTATTTCTATCCTATTTAGCCCCTAGACCTACCTAGTGGGCCTAGTGCAATTCTGCATTTGGCCACTAGAGGGCATCCCCTCCCCACTGTCATTACTTTTCCTTCACTCATTTCTTGCATTTTTCTCTGCTATTACTTTCATTCCTCACTTTCTCATCCATACTTTTAGCCCACTCTACCTATTAAATATAGAACCCTTACTTACCCTGCTACAACTTACTCTCCTGTAACCTATGCTCCACTGATTGGCTCTCGATCCTCTCCTGGTCTTCTACCCCCCTGTCTCCTACTGTGTCTTGCCTATCACTTGTGGATCTGTCTATTCTCCTTCTTACTACGCTGCATTGCTTACTACCTTCTTCCCTCTCTCCCTGCTTTTCCCGCCTCTATCTAGCGTGATATACTGTGCACGCTATATCTATCCCACACCTTCTAGCCCTACTATTGTATCTCTCTTTCTCTCTCCCTCCCCCTAGACTGCTCGATCCTTTGTATGTCCTTTACCTCCTGCATTGTAGGGTTTTAGACCTTCCGGTCTGTCCCTGCTAGCTTGTATTCCCTGCTCCTCCCCCCCTCCCTCTACTGCCGCCTGGAAGTGATATATACTCCCCCTCTCCTCAGGGCGCCATTTTTGAACTTCACCCGCTACGGCTGCTGCAGGTGCCTGGCTAGGAGTGCGCTCCTACTGTAAGTAGATCCATGTACAATTTGTAACGCTACTATCGGGGCTTTTCCCTTTACTTTTATGCTAAAGGACCATCATAGTTATACTATACCAGCATTCTTATTTGTACACTGTCGTTTGCTGTTTTAGAGCGTATCAAACATGTCTACTGTTTAAAGTGAGTATTGCTTTAAAAAACGACTGCTGTTTAGAAAGTGCTAAACAATTCTATTGTTTAAATTGTACATTCTGAACGTAGATTTATTGTTTCAGATGGTTTACTTCATGTAATACTGTTTATGCATTAATGGAACGTAGTATTCATTACTCTGTTATCGCAAACCTTTCTATAGTTTGACTAGTTTGCGTCTGTGCCTCTGTAGTCGCTACTGAATGTGGTGCGACATTGCCCTGCATACTCCTTACCTGATAATACACTATATGTATTGGGGAACTTTGGTATCATTATTTTTGGATATCGCAAACCTTCAATAGTTTGACTAGGTTGCTGATAATACCTGATAGGACCTGATAATACACTATATGTATTGGGGAACTTTGGTATCATTATTTTGGATATCGCAAACCTTCAATAGTTTGACTAGGTTGCTCCTGTCCCTCTGTAGTCGCTACTGAATGTAGTGCGACATTGCCCTGCATATTCCTGATCTGCCTGCGCTTAGATTCCACTGCTTATTTTTCTGAACTCCTATATGATTGCTTCTTGTTTAGCAGATATAAGACACAGTTTTTTGTCCATATTGGTTGGGTCAGCTAAATGGGACTGTTCGAGGTTGCTTTTTAAACTGTTCTGTACCTGTGTAAACTATGTTTTAGTTCTAACCAATGCTGGTGTAACACGCCAACTCCACGTGTTTGTGTTATCCTCACATACGCCTGGCTGGTTGCTGATGTATTGCGCTCTAGGGTTACAATGTTATCTTGCCTACTGTAGCAATAATTGTTTTGAAAACTGCTTCAGTTATATTTTGTATTTGTTATAGAGCTTTTGATTAGTTTTAGTGTCTACTGAGTGAATTGATTATCTCCAGATGACACTACTCTCTTTCTATATTGTTTTATATAGTTTTTACTATTTGTCGACAGAGCCAGTTGTGCACTCGTCTGCGAAGTAGGTTTGCTGGGTTTCAAATGTGTTTTACCCATTTTTGATAGAATCAATTGTATCAGAATATTGTATTACTCTTTGCATTACAGATTTATTATGCTTATGGTATCTTATTTTACCTGCTTATTACCACTTTTAGGTAATAAGGTGTTGTCACTATTACACTGTTACTAACTCTTACTCATCTTTCCTCCTATCTCCAGTTGTTTTGCCCTGTATTTCCCCTCGGGACCTTGCCTGGGTGGACACATACATTCGACTAAAGTCACCTACTTCATCTATAATTTTGCTTAGGCAATATACTGCTCTGCTGCCTCAATCCCCATTTTGGACATTGGAACAGAGTCTCCCAGAAGAAACTAAGAAAGTATGTGCATCTGTTGCTACTTGGGCTTCTACAACTTCTAACTCCTGTTTGTTAGTTTTGTAAGCTATCTCCCTGCCAGGACAGCCAGCAGCCTAAACCCTTCTTATTTCTCCCTGTCCATTCTCTCTCCCATCTCTTCTCTGGGTTTCACCAGCTCTTCCTTATTTCTATCCTATTTAGCCCCTAGACCTACCTAGTGGGCCTAGTGCAATTCTGCATTTGGCCACTAGAGGGCGTCCCCTCCCCACTGTCATTACTTTTCCTTCACTCATTTCTTGCATTTTTCTCTGCTATTACTTTCATTCCTCACTTTCTCATCCATACTTTTAGCCCACTCTACCTATTAAATATAGAACCCTTAATTACCCTGCTACAACTTACTCTCCTGTAACCTATGCTCCACTGATTGGCTCTCGATCCTCTCCTGGTGTCTTCCCACTCCGTTCACCCTTCAGGCTCACTCCGCTCCCCTACCCTGCCCCCAAATCTCACCCGCCCCCAGTACCTCTAGCTATATCCCTCTTGTGACCACACCCACTTCCTCCCTACACCAATCAGCCTCCAACACCTTAGACATACCCCCTACTAGCCTATTACCTAGCTGTAACCACACCTACGGCTACTCTATAATATTACACGTCAATTCTAAACTCCCACCCACATATTTAACCTATCCCTCCAGCTCCAACCCTTCTAACTCATTACCCCACACTACCTTACCAGGCTTTTTCACCATCCCCGTGTGTAATAAACTTATAACATATATAAGACAACTATAACACTTTAACACCAAGCAACCTTTTCAACATGCCTTTAAAACCTTCATCCTTCTCTATTTTACTATTACTATCTCTTAAACTAACATATCTTTATTACCTCACCCAACCCTGCACTTCCTACCATTCACAACTCTATCACACAACTAACCATCTGAACTCCCCTCTCTCACACTCACACTCTCCTATTTCTCCCCATCTATACCCAATAACTCAGCTCCTAACCTTCTCATTCAAAGTGTTCTCCTCACAGAAAAACTCTATCCCCATAGCAACTAAAAACCCCTTCACCATCACAACAGATCCAAATCCCTTTCTTATTCTACTTAATTACCTCTCTAACCCAATCTTTCATCTCATTACCAGTCTTTTATCTGGTGATATCCATCCCAACCCTGGCCCCTCCTCCTCCTCCTCCGCACACAAGCCTATATTATTTACTTCTCTAAACTCACAAAGTATAGTCAATAAAGTCCCTACCCTCCATGCATGGCTCAGGTATAACAAACCCGACGTCCTATCTATTTCAGAAACATGGTTAAAATCCTCTATAAAAGACTCTGAAATTACTCCACCCAGCTATTCTATCATTAGAAAAGACAGGACCCAGAAAAAAAGGCAGTGGAGTAGCTCTCCTATATTCTTCTTCCTTGCTAATTACTCCTTACAACAAACCTATTCCAAAATTTAACAACACTGAATTACTCCTCACTCTCCTACAAGTTAATAAGCACAAACACATATGTCTAGCATCCCTCTATATCCCCCCAGGGGATAATATTTCCACACTTGAAAATATCCTCTCATGGCTCTCAAATAACATCAGCAATGAAACCATAATCCTAGGAGATGTAAATATCCACTGGGCCTCCATCCAGTCTCCAACCAACCCTCTTAATCTCAACCTATATAACTTTTCCCAGCTAATCAACACTATAACACATCCATCGAAAAACCCCTCTTGTGGCACCATTCTTGACTGGATTCTAGTGTCACATCCCCACTATTTTTCAGATAGTGGTATTCTTCCTGACCCTCTTAGTGATCATATGCCTATTTTCACTCACCGACTCTCCTGTATCTCCTACCGCACCCATAACTACATCACCACCCTCAATGACAAAAACTTTAACCCATCAACCTTCTTACATTCCCTAAAAGCAATTAATTGGAACAATCTAAGGACACTACCCTTAGATGATGCAGTTGCCCACTTCAACTCTACATTCTTAGAAATACTTGACTCCCAAGCCCCTCTGAGAACAAAAAGAATAAAAACAAATTCTGCCCCCTGGCTAACCAAAACCACACTATCAACCATGCGCCTTAGAGACAAAGCCTGGGGATTCTATCTGAGAAACAAGACCCCAGAACACCATATTGCGTAAAAAACCCTTTGAAATAAAGTAAAAAAGCTTATAATCTCTGACAGACAAAAATACTTCTTTACACTCCAAAACAATAATAAAACTAATCCTCAAAGATTCTGGAAGGGGATCTCTACCCTCCTTAACCCTAGCAAACCACACACCCCAACCCCAGACCCTAATAGCCCAGAGTTAGATTTAGCCACTCAGTTCAACTCCTTTTTCATCGACTCTATTAGCAAACTCACCTCCTCCTTCCCATGCTCCTCCTCGATATCTAATACACCCCCACCCTCTACCGCAAACATCCCTCCCCTCATTACCACTTCCCCCTCATTCTCATCTACTCACTGTCTATCTTCCACCTCATCCACTACTCTAACCCCCTCATCACCCATATCATCCTCAAATTCTCTCTCTCCCCACTCTACTCTTTTCTCATTAAAACCTATACCCACTTCCACTATAAAGAAACTCCTTCAGAAACTGAAGCCATGTACTAACGCACCTGATAACATTCCCTCTTACTTCCTAAGTATAGCTGCGGAAGCAATTGCCTATCCTATTAGCATTCTAATCAACCGCTCCATCCATGAATGCACAGTGCCCCAACTCTGGAAGAAAGCTTTCATCATCCCCCTGCATAAAGGAGGCAACAACTGTAACTTCAACAACTTCCATCCTATTGCTATCCTGTCCCACATTTCTAAACTTCTGGAAAAATGTATCCAACTTCAACTCTTACCACATCTCTTAGATAATAACCTTCTAACCACTACACAACATGGTTTCAGGCCAAACCATAGCACTATGACAGCCCTCCTGTCCTATCTTGAGACTGTTAGTAGAGCATGCGACTCCGGCCACATTGTCTCTACCTTACTGCTTGACCTCTCCAAGGCCTTCGACACTATCTCACACAGCCTGCTCTTAACCAAACTGTCAAAACTTAATCTCTCTCCCTCCTTCATAAATTGGTTCTCCAGCTATTTATCAAATAGACACCAAGCCGTAATATGGAAAAAGGCCACTTCCTCTTTCCTTAGTACCCCCACTGGAGTTCCCCAAGGATCTATTCTTGGTCCCCTTCTCTTTAATATATTTATAAACGATTTCCACAAATCCATTCCATTCGCAAACATCATCCAATATGCAGATGATTCTACCATTATCTGCTCTGCCACCTCTTCCTCTTTGCTTCAAAAACTTACTCAAGAAGCTTTTTCAATTACTGAACATTGGATGAAAATAAATCACTTAGCACTCAATGCCTCCAAACCAAAACTAATGGTATTTACCCCCTCTAAAACCACTTCCTTCGACATAAACACCTTCTCGATTACCAGCCAAAATAACTCACCCCTGGAACTGGTGTCTGAAACCAAGTTACTAGGTGTTTAAATTGACAACCGGCTTAATTTCAATTCCCATCTACAACTAAATATTAAAAAAAACCATCAAAAACTAGGTATGCTCTACCGTCAGAATCAGTACCTTACAAGCTCCTCCAAAATCACTCTCGCTTCCTCCTTTCTTATCCCCTCCCTTCTCTACGGGGCTCCATTGCTGACTAATCTTCAGACCTCTCTAAAAAAACAGCTTTCTTCTTGCTATAACAAAATCGCCAAATTCGCTAACAGCCACAGGTCATCCACCCACCATTGTTCCTCTCTCCTAAAACTAAATTGGCTTGAACTACCTAATCATCTCATATATACACAGCTGACTTTAGCTCATAAGCTCATTCTCAACCCCTCTCTTTGTCCCTCCCTGTCTTCTGCCTTTAAAATGCACCTACCAAATAGAGTCTTAAGATCTAACAATCAAAACCTACTAGAAGTTCATAAACCATCTCATCCCCCAGGCAAACACTTACTATCCTTTAACCTAGCCCGTCTCTGGAACTCCATCCATTCGTACAACCTCCAACCAGTACATGTTCAAAAAATCTCTTCATACACATCTAAAGTCCCAATGGGAATGTTCTTGCTCCCACCCCTCATAAATATATGATATCTTACCCTCCTCTTACACTCATGATACTTCATTTTACCTAACAAAACTTATGTTCCTACTGAATAACTGCTCTTTATTGTAAAACAACGTCACTGTCTCAGCATATTTACTTCACATTAACCCTCATTATATTGTATTGTTTTGAATGCTTCATGAATTTTGAGCTCAAATGTTTTATCTTTTACTTTTGTATAATTTTTATTAGCAATCTTTTGTATGTACCTAATCTGTCTGTTTTTTGGAGCTTTTCTCCCCAGGACTCCATTGAAAACGGGTTCTTTTTGGCCCAATGGACTATCCTGGTAAACCAACTGCAAATAAATAAAAATAAATAAATAAAATTGTTACATTGCCTCAGGATGCCCAAGTTCACCAGATTAATAGGAGAAAGCACAGGGCGCTGACTTTTAGACATGCCTGGTGGGGTGGGCATTGATAATAAGTACTGGATCTTGTAGAACTTTTAATGCTGGTAATACTTTTGTGTGCTACAATAATTGCTACAAGAAGTCTGGTAAAGTGCTAGACTAATAAGCTAGTATAAGTGTAGAAGAGGGGAAAACTAGTAGAGCTAAAGGACAAATTGAAGAGAAGACTTTGGCACTGCTCAGTAGCTGACAAACAGTCCTGAATACGGCAAGTCTGTATCTGGACTAGACTAGTTACAGGAAAGGCATATAACAAGCACAAACACAGGATTTTAAACCAGACAGTTGAGATGGAAAAACTGCCCAAACGGCTAATAAATTACAATTTCTGGGCCAGAAACCACTCCTCTTGTGGTAGATAGGCTACCTAGTGCTTATCACTCCCACTGATAAGCTAGAAGGCTTCCCTCCAACACAGAAAGGCTTGGGAGGCTCAGAAGCTTACAAACAGTCCTGGATACAGCAAATCTGTATCTGGACTAGACTAATGACAGGAAAGGGGGGGACAAGTGCAAATGTGGGCTTTTAAATCAGAAAGTTAAGACAGATGGAAAAACTGCCCAAATGGCCAACAACTACAATGTCTGGGCCGAAACCACTCCTTATGGGGTAGGTAGGCTACTTAGTGCTTACCACTCTCACTGATAGGCTAGAAGGCTTCCCTCCAACACAGAAAGTCCTGGATACAACAATTCTCTGTCTGGACTAGACTAGTTACAGGAACAAGCTTAGAGTTTAGAAAAGGAGAAAGCAGGACTGTCACTGGTCAGAAAGATGTGGATGCATTCACTGTTGCACGACCAATACCAACAGGTTTGGAACATACATCCCAGACTGGCACTGGTATACTGAATGTGGCAGTCATCACAGCTATTATTGCGTGTAATGACACCCTTGCCATGTCACTACACAGGCATATCGTACAACTGTATCAGCTATACAGGTGCCAAGGTACACCAATACACATTGTAGAGCACATGTCCTATGCAGTCCATGTCAGGACTGTACATGTGTAGTCTGTTTCTGGAATACTTAGAAGGGATATGTATGGTTCCATACAGGGAGGTGTCAGTTCCCTCTGTGTAGCTCCCATGTATCCATGACAGGACTAACACATGTGTCACCTGTGCTGCACACCAACAATATCAGTGTGGCATGCATAGTACATGCTGGTGAAACAGGTATGTAACACAGGCAGTATACCCTACATGACACAGACCCCACCATACATGTAATGTACACATGTGCTGTGACACATATCATGTGCAGGTTACACATTGGGATGCGGAACATAACATTCATAACTTTTGCCAGGCAACTTTTGGTACTGGACACAGGATATATGTAGATGCGTCATCTCCATCATAACTCTGGTGGCACTTATGAAGGTTAGCAGACCTTCTCACAGATTATGGATGCATGAGTATGCTGAATGCTGACATTGTCCTTGTTAGCCTGTTATACACATATGGACCTATGGAGCCATGCAGTTATAGTGCTGTACCTTGCTGATGATATCTCTCCACTGTGTTGACATGCTATCCTGTGCCACTTTATTTCCATTGTGTATAGGATATCTCAACAGACTCCTGTAACAGAAAGAGGCCCATGACAAACCTGTTATTGTGTAACTGCACAGCCAATTCAACAACATACAACATAAGAACCATATAAGGTACAGAAATGTATGCGGCATACACATGACAAATGCCAGCATACAGAATATCTTCTTAACCACTACAAGTGGCATGGTGAACCAACACTGCATTGCATAGGTACATGTTAAGTAATATAGTCACCCTGTACATCAGACACATAGGTGAATTTCCCTGCATCAATGTCAGTGATGACAGGGATGTGGCATGGGTATCGTCGCTTGCTCAGGGTGTTGTGTGGGGATGCAGGAAGCCTAGGCTGGACCAAATGGTAGACAGCATGTGTGTGTGTCATGGGGGAACATGTCAGATGGACCATGGAGAGGTGCTCTGTGTGTGTCTGTAGGTGACCTGCATATGACAGTGGTGTGTAAGTGTGTGCACATACACAGTCAAGCTCATTGCTATCCCTACCGGTCTGCATGTTGGATAACTGTAGACCGTACATTGTAGAGTTGACAGGTCACCATCTCTGGCCCAAACACGGGAACTGGCTCTTCCAGGAGTTGCACTGGCACCTCCATTCCCAAGGTCAGAAGTGGTGCTAGTACCCGATGGTGACTGCTGTCTGCTGGGGCCGTTTCTCTCATGGGACCACCCAGGACCATGGGCCCATGGCCTGCCATATGGTAGGGTGGACAACACACTCTCCTATGTAACACAGAATGTACTGCCACTATGGGAGCATGATTGTGCATGGCCACATGGACTCTCAGCAGATGTTGTTGCTGCCCTACATCCATGGGTCTGACACTCAACTCCAACCACACATTCCAGCACAGACAATGTTCAGTCCAAGACAGACACAGTATCCACCCACCATCTGTCCACTTCATCAGTCAACCTATCCATGTTGTCCCCAGTGTGGTGGAGGCTGTCACAGATGTCAGACTGTGTGGCATCCATAACCCTAAGCATACACCTGGTGTTCCATTCAGAACATGATTCTGCCTCCATGATGGCCCAAAGAATGCACCAGGTGACCCATAATGTGATACCTGAAATAGGTGGTGGATGGACAGCAGGCCTCCTATAAGCACCCCTATCAATCTGCCTGTGTGGGACCTCACCAGCTATCTGGCTATGGCCAGTGTCTGCACTCACTGGAGCCATAGTTGCCACACTTTCATGTTCAATGTCTCCACCCATTGACTGTCCAATATATGTGGCCTCTGGGGATGGGGTATGTGTGGGTATACAGACCGAGTGTGGTGACAATGGGGGCAGAAGAGTGATGTCTACATCTGGGACAGATTCAGCCCATGACCTGGTCCTCACTGTGGCCACCATCATCATCAGTGTCCGAGGAAACACTGACATCAGGTTGCGTAGGGGACAGACTCCAGCCCCCATTGTCACCTGCAATAAGAATGATAAAAGCAGTACATTAATACCTGCACTATTGTGTACAAAAAGCATCCAAGGCTCCTAACAATGAAGACCCACACCTACATTAATGGTCAAACAACTTCCTTTTCCGCCTTCGTCCACAAAGCACTACCTCAGAACACAATTCAAATTCAACTCACAACTTTTATAACCATCACTTGAACCTGGTTCAAGGCTCTAGAGAGCACCCCTGCAATACCAGGCTACAACTCTTACCACACTTTTTGGCCACCAGACCAAGACAGAAACAGTAAAGGTGGAGGAGTGTCCATATTCACCAAGGATATTCACACCTCCAGGCTAGTTGCCCAACACAATGCATCTGAAATTCTCCAGGTGCAACTAACACTAAGTAAGACTCCAATCCAAATTGTAGCTTGCTGCACATCCACCACCATGCCCAAAGATTCTCACTACACCTTTCTAAACATACTGGAAAATATTAAGATACAGCCAAACACCCTAATACTGGGCGATTTCAAATACCCTGCCATTAACTGGGAAAACTACTCGGGTAAAAACACCTTTTCCCAACGGTTCTTGTAATTCATAAATTCCAATGCCCTGGATCAACTAATCCATTGGCCCACCAGGGGCTCCAATATCCTAGACCTGGTCATTACCAATGTGATGCCCGTGACCTGGCCCAGCAATCAAGGAGCCTCAATCCTCACCACTAACAACAGAGAGGGCGTCTCATATATGAGGAAAGGATAACAAATGCACACAGTAAAGTGCAATCTCTCTTAAGAGCACACAGAGATCACAATCAGTCTGGAGCTGGTCACTCCCTCGTTCTCCAGGTCCCCAATAAGACTCCCCACTGGCACAGCTATAGGGTCCAGATCTAGTGGGCAAGCTCAAACCTCTAGCACCTTCTCTGTCCAACCAGTGCTTTGTGTCCCTGCCAAAGTAGCTGACACACACACACACACACACACACACACACACACACACACACACACACACACACACTCACACACACTTTGAGAAGCATTTATACAACCACACAGACACTCCTGGGGAAGGCTGGCACAGGTTCTCCAGCTGTGCCCCTTTCTCCCAGACTATACTGTAGTTCCACTTGCCACCACCCACTAATACTTATCAGCTGCTCAAAGACCCTTAAAAGAGTGTCCAGTTATTACTGTGCAAGTTTATTATCCAATTGGTAGTTGTGACTAAACAGTCAAGGCTTATTAGAGTGACTTGGTACAGTAATCACTATAAACATGCAATGTACTCTAGAGCTTAAATTATCTCTACACAAAACAGCTACAGTTGAAAGGTTTTAAAATATTTAATAATAAATAATAAAAACACAAGATAATACTTCTTACTACACAATGCTAGTCAAGAGTTCAGAGATCACATAGGATTGCTTAAAATAAATCTGTAGTACAGTTCTGACATCACAGAAAACAATTAGTCTAATCTTTCTAGTTCCTAGCTATTTCTAAAAGAAAACACAAGTCCAGGATAACTTACATATGAGCAAGACAGTGCTGTGAGTTGGATGTTCAAGACAAAAATGCTCAATAATCTCTGGTTCTCTCTGTTTAAATTGAAATCGAAGTTCTGTTAAACATTACATCATTCTTTTACACTTTCCTGGGGTTCCTAGGCTGACAGAAACTGCATTTACATTCCTTTACACCTAGGCAGAAACCAGACCAATAAAGGACAGTACACATATAAACTCTGGTCATTAACTTTAGCCTCAAAACAATAGGCAGGAAGCCTTCATCTAGCCCGTCCGGATCTGAATTGTAAACATCAAACGCAGTCATGAAATGTTTGACTTAGCTTTCTTACAGTAGAGTGCATTGTTGCCACATTTTTTTCTAGTTCCACATATAACAGTATTTCTTTACATTTAAGAAAAGCCTGTGTCTTACATTGATATTTACAAATGATAGAATTATCTATAAAAATCTCTCTGGCTAGGCAGGCAGCCTTCACATTTCTCCCCTCCCCCCAAAGAACTCAAGCTAGTTTTTCAAGTGACCCTTGAGAAATGCTGCTTGAGTGGGTCAGGTCTATCTGAGTATACCTACCCCATTCCCTGTCTTGAGACCCCATCTGCATTGGCATTGCTAACCCCACTGCGGTGCTGCACTGACATATCATATGCTTGCAACCCCAGGCTCCATTTAGCAACTTGGCATTTTGCTGGCTGGTTCTGTTTAACCATTTTAGGGGGTTGTGATCTGTTATAACAGTGAATTTCCTTCCATACAGATAAGGCTGAAGTTTCTGCAATGCCCATACTATGGCTAGACATTCCTTTTCTACAGCTGCATAGCATTCTTCCCTGGGTTGGAGCCTATGATTGAGATAAAAAACTGGGTGCTCTTCCTCCTCTGAAGAAATATAGCTAAGTACAACCCCCACCCCATGGTTCGAAGCATCCACCTGCACAACAAATTATTTGCTGTAATCTGGACTAGTTAACACAGGGGATCCTCCCAAAGCTTCTTTAAGCTTCTGGAATCCCAGTTCACATGCTGGGGTCCACACTATCTTATCTGGCCTGTTCTTTCTTGTCAGATCTGTAAGGGGAGCAGCTATGGTACTATATCTGGGGACAAACTTTCTTTAGTACCCTGCTGTCCCTAAGAATGTCCTCACCTGCTTTTTGGTAACAGGTGCAGGCCATGCCTGAATGGCTTCCACTTTGGCAAGTTTTGGCCTTATCTTACCACTCCCCACTCTATGTCCTAGGTAGGAGACCTTTGCTATACCCACCTGACATTCGCTTGGTTTAATGGTCAACCCTGCCCTCTGTAGTCTGCCCAGCACCTCCCTGACATGCTGAAGGTGCTCTGGCCAGGAATGGCTGTAGATGGCAATATCATCTAGGTAACCAAGGGCAAACCCTCCTGCTCCTGCTAAGATATTATCTACCAGCCTCTGGAAAGTCACTGGGGCATTCTTCATCCCAAAGGGCATCTTTGTGAACTCATACAAGCCAAAAGGAGTCACAAAGGCTGACTTCTCTCTAGCACTGGGAGTCAAGGGCACCTGCCAGTAACCCTTGGTAAGATCAATGGTTGTAAATCAATAAATTAAACCTCTCCAACACCACCAAAGACACAAGAATCAAACCAAAAAAATGCACAGTTCTGATATTTCCAAATGACAACAAGCGGACAATCACTTTTAGCGCTTTCATTCACTTTTAATATGTGAACTTCCTCAGAAACAACAAATCCCTACCCTAAAACTTTCTTTTATATCTAAATAATAATTGCTAAACAGGAAATGACATAACAGCCATTTAAACGTATTTAATTTCATTCATGCTTTTTAACAATTTGTAATTTTTAAGCGATTTGTATGCAATTTAAATGGCTGTTATGTCATTTCCTGTTCCTGGAACGCATTATCATGGAACTTATAAACAAAGACATTGGCAACCTTCAAACACTGGACACCACCCATTTTGGGTTTGTGAAGGGCCAATCTTGTCTCCTGAACCTGAATTACTTCTTTGAATCAGTCTACACAGCTGTGGGCGAGGGTAAGGTGGTCCACACAGCCTATCTGGACCTCGCCAAGGCCTTCGACACCATCTCCCACTCTGGAATCATAGATAAACTTACTAAGCTGGGCATAAATCCCTATGTCACTGGATGGGTTGCCAACTGGCTTACTGACATAACCAAGACTGTAAAAGTAGCCAACTCCAAATCTAGCTCCAGACAAGTGACAAGTGGAGTACCTCAGGGTTCAGTGCTGGGACCGCCCTTGTTTGGCATCTACTTCTCTGAAGTACAGGCCAACACTAAGGGACTCTGGCTAACAAAGTTCACAGATGATTGCAAACTGGGAGCCATTATTGAATCCCCAAATGATGTGGATATTCTACAAAAGGGCCTTACAGAAACAGATGCTTGGTGCCAGAGCCATGGGCTCATGCTTAATGCCAAGAAATATATAGTTATCCCCTTTGGGAAAAACCATGTACCTCTAAATTACCACTTAGGTGGCAGTACACTAAACACCAAAAGTGTGATGAGAGACTTGAGGACAAAGGTGGGCAGTGGTCTCACATTGGATAACCACATTGCCACAACAGTCAGGAAATCCTTCTCTATGGCACACCTCATCACTAAGGGCTTTTCATCCAGAAAAAAGGAGGTCATTGTCCCACTGTACTCATCCCTCATTAGACCCATTTGGTATGTACCTCACAAGACATCTGTAACAGCTGGAAAGGCTGCAGAAATACCTCACTAAAAGAATCACAGGCCTAAAGCAGATGCCCTATGCTGACCGTCTAAAAAAACTCCAACTATACTCTGTGGCATATCGTCTACTCAGAGGCGATCTCGGCTTAACATACAAGGCCATGTCAAACCCTGAGCTGTTGGACATGCTCCACTTAAAGAAATCCCAATCCCTCAGAGCCACATGCCCCAGGGATCTAAACCTTGTTATCATAATGAACAAAACATGCTGGAGGGATAGGTTCCTGACTCAGAAATTCCCCATACTCTGTAATAGACTGCCCATACATTTCAAGAAGAGCACCTCCTTGGCCCTCTTCAAAAGGAACCTTGATGATTGGATGGGAGATAGGAAATTCACCCCGGGGATCATGTCAGTCACCCTGCTAGACAGGGGTTCAGAGAAGTAAATATTGTGGGAAGAAATATCCATGGAATTGTTATGGCTAGGCTTGTATAGGCCCTAGCGCTGATAGCCTAGTACCAACCTATGAACCTATAAATCAAGTCAAACATGACCAGTAATATTTACCTTGTACTTACTCAGTATAACACTGTAATTGAAAAAAACAACACATAAAACCCAGTACAACTCTCTTCACAATTATATGGAAATAAACACCTCACTGCCTAATGTATTTGCCTTAAACCTGTTATATTTTAAAAGGCATTTCAGATTCCTTGCATCATTTAAACCAGGAGCCTTATCTGCTCTTACCTGTAATTGTCCACGTGTATCTGTTTGTTGAACTACACTCCTGTGACTTCCCTCTCTTGAAACCTTATGTACCTCCTGCAGACTGGCAATTAAAAACATCCTACGATGTCTACGCACATAATCACATGTACATAATTGCACTATCATTAGCCAATGACATGTAAGCATTGTGCAATATTTAAGGCCTTCATGTACACCTGGGTCCCGTTCTTAGCTGTTGAGATGGACATTACTGGGGTGAGGAGACTACATTGTCACAGAGGGTAGGTATGTAGCAGAAACTTTTACATAGAGCTGTGTGTACAACAGGCTACAGCTGCTGTAGGTAATTGAAATAGGCAGAGTGTGGGCATTTTGGAGGACAACAAGCTGTAGATGTATCTATGTCAGCTGTGTCAGCCCTGTTTGTGAGGCAGTGCCAGCATGTTCCCATTACATTCCAATTAAGGCATGTGTTTAAGGTATGAATGTTAGGCAACTGTGTCAATAACAGAGTACTAGGTGACATACTGTACTGCTTGCTATATGGATATGCGAAGTGTGTCTCTACCTGCAACCCTGTGACTTTATGCACTGAAAAGCAACTATTTAATTTGCAATGCTTTGTGTGGAAAAAGAGTGCATCAGTGTTCCATTAATTGCGGTCTTAACAATAATGTAATTGAAATGCCGTAGAGCACTGGATTTGAACCCAGGACCATGTGTGGCAAAATGTACTATATGAAAGTCATTTAACAGCCTTAGCTACTGAGTCATTGTGGCAAATGGTGTACTTGCAAGATATATGTGCACACATACAGGCTGTGACAAACATTTTCTACATCCATCAGTATGTGCATGGCTTTATATGGATGTATTTTTGCACCAGAGTCCCAGTTGAACATGTATTTTGCCATGAATGCCTTAGCAAGTGATGTTCTATGTGTTGCTGATAAAAGGGCACATTTACCTCCGATCACAGGCCTTAGTTACATCCAGTATCATGTGCTTGGTTGTCTAGTAGTGTACTATTGCACCAGAATCCAAGGTACTCTCCCATTTTTAACATTACTGTTTATTTCAGTTTGCACAGTGTGGCACGCAGCTCTGTTGAAACACTCCTAATGACTGTAATTGGCAATTACTATGTTTTGTTTAAACCACCTGTTTTACTTAAGAGTTGCATGGCATGGCAGGTTAATGCAGTGTGCTGCAGGTGAGATGGGCTTGGGTTTGAAATATTGCAGAGGTGTTTAATTTGTACATGTGACTTATAATATTAAAAACACGTATACTCATTATAGCTCTATTTAGCTGAGCTAAGCGAAGCTGCATGATGTGGCACGTCATGCAGCTCCATGCTAAACAAATATAAAGAAAAGAAAAAAGGGGAGATACAAAAGTGGTGAAATGGGGGCAAGCAGGGCAAAAAACATTTTGAAAGGCAGGGATGGATGCGCAGGAAGGGTGTAGGAAAGAAGCATAGCTATCCATTTTTTGTAAAGCAACAACTGTGCACTTTGACAGATTTGTAGATGAATTTGAATTTTCAAACTCCAGAGAGAGAGGGCTGAGGACATCATAACTGCATTGTCAAGCCATTTGGACTGAATTACGTGTGTCTGGTGGATAGGTGTGTGAAATGGAGAGTTATGTATGAGACAATATTTTTTAGGGGGGGGCAGGTGCCCATTTTTTTTTAAGGTGAGAGTGGAATGTTGGGGAAGGGGCATATGCATGTGTTGCAGAGGTAAGTTGGATAGGTGAGGATGCATTTGCAAACAGACAAGACAGACAAGACAGTAGACAGGGACAATGTGTGACATATGAGGGGGGTGAACACCTTTGATGGGGAGGATGTTGTAGAATCAGAGTCCTATGTGCCTCCAGACAGCAGCAGCGTGACACACATCCCCACCCATGGGACTGTCAGCACTACTCCTTCACTGCCCCAAAGGTGGCTGTGCTGGAGGCTGGGCAGCAGGATGATGCTGCCCCACCAGGTTGGCCAGCATGCTCTCAATCCTGCGCAAGCATTGGTCATAGCCTTGGTGAACTGTCCTGCACACCAGGACCAGTAGCTCATCATGGGTGACCAGTCTCCCTCTGCCACCGCTCCCAGAGGGGACTGGGCCTCATCCCCTGGGGTGGTAATACCCAATGCAGGGGCAGCAAAGGGAGCATCACTGGTCTGGGTCCCAGATGTCCTGGGCACTGGTGCCACAGCCAGTTGAGGCAAACTATGGGGATCAGCCAGAACTGGCCTACCTTGACGTGCTGTAGGACATGAGGTAAAGCAATATGTTATGATTAGTAACAACCAAACCATTGTTAGTATTAACAGAAAGGAACATCATATTTATTAAGCCAAATATATATTAATGTATATTATGTGCAACACAACATAATGTAACATAACAGTCAGTATGGTAACAGCATGCCAGTGAGAGGTAAACCACATAGCCAACAAAACAGTTTAACAAAATATGTTAATATTAAATCATAATAATACATTACAATAATGAATAAATTAATATAAGGGGTGGAGGGAGAGAGAGAAAAACATTCTATTAGTGTGATTGTAGATGAGATCCCTGACAACACTGGTCATACATACTTCTACAGGTGTGTACCGACAGTTGTGATTACAGTGACTACAATTCTCCTATAGCTGTTGTAGCACGTACATACCTCTGAAGCTGATAGTATGAGACAATAAGGGGCAAGCACTAACAAATGCAGGTACAGAACTACTGAGAATGTTGTATGTGGACTTATATAACTACCAGGGTATTCTGTAAATGGATTTGTTAATACATTGCATTCCAGGTAATAATTTATCTGATAAATATGACAGACGGATTAGTCAGCTCTAATTGCATTGCATGAAATCACAACACTTGAGAGGTATGTTTGTATACAGTAATTAAACTAGACAGCCATCATGTCTTAGTTGGCAGGGATGGGAGTAGAATCCACTAGCTGTGACTGCAGGGGGCATGTGCAAATACTTTAATAATAGAATGCAGCAGCATAACATGGACAAGCAAGAGATATAGACATACTGGGATTACACAGTTTTATTTCTGAATCAACAATGCTGATGAACACATTCTTGCCATTGAGTCTAACTCACCCATCACATTTCTGTGTTCTTGGGGAGAGAGAAATTGTGAGAATTAAGTGACTGATACTGAAACTATAGTGCTTCATAGCATTAGATTTGAACCTAGGACTGTGTATGGTAAAATGTACAGTGTACAAGGATTTTAACACACTGAGCTAATGAGGCACTGCTGACTGCAGGATTACTAATACTTACCTGAAGTCCATCTGGAAACATATTATGAATTGTGCAATACAAGTTGTAGGACTTTCCTATAGCATTATAGTACAGTTACAGTGTTTTACTAGACTGTAGTGCCAATAGAACACACATGCATGCTATACAAACATACTGCATATATTACTACAGCTTTATTTCACTTTCAGCAATACAGGTGAACAAATATTACGGTTATTGGTTTGCAGCATCTGTGAAGTCCACACACACAATATCTGGCCATGGAGTAGCCAACCTCACCCATATACCTTTATTATCTGATGTCTGTGGAAGAAAAAGCATTATGTGACCAGTATTGGCCTAGAGGAAGCCTTGAACAGGACTATGAATTAGGAAATACAGTTTGCAGCCATTAGATTTGCATTCTACAGTTATTGCAGTGTTATACTTGGCTACAGCAACCTTACCTTATAGACTCAATGCATACAGCTCTACTGCAATTGTTATGACAAGACAATTCTGATGTACACCATTTCCTTGCTGTTTTTTGGTATTGTTTCTTGTTTTTATTGAACTACAGTTGTTATTATTCATTTCTTGCACTACAGCTCTAATTCCAATTTTATTGCACTACAGCTCTAATTCTAACTTTATTGTACTACAAATTTTATTGTATATACTTTATTGCAGTTAATGCTTTACTCTTTCTTGATCATTGCACTACAGTTGGCATAATGCATCCATACTCACCACAGTCATGGCGCAACCTGGCCAGGCATCCAGCATAAGACATGACATTGCAAGCCTTCTCATCTGCAGCTGTTAGGAGAGAAGCACACCATTATACATGCCAGTTTTGCAGACATTCCGATTGCATATTGGTAAAACAGAGGAAAAAGTGCTTACATACTTGTGGGGCATTCCCTGCCATCCCTTCTTGGACCTAGGTCTCCAAAGATCCCCTCTTACATCGTTTCAGGTCATCATGGTGGTGACGAGACTGCTCTCCTGAGCAGGGGATACCAATAACACTGGGAGTTCTCTGGCCAGAAACAACAGTAGGTGTTTCTGCTATAATTCAACTGAACCACGATACCACACCAAGAACTTTATTAGATAAAGCTTTCGGGTCTACACCCTTCATCAGTATGAGTCATTACAAAAAGATCAGCATTTAAATAGGAGAATATAAAATCACATGCTTCAGCCCATCCCAATCCCTAATTAACAATCAAAACTAAAAGTAACATACAACTCATAAAGGTCTAAATAAAAATTACTAAAAGAACAAAAAATCTTACTTTACATAAAAACTCTTCTACTTAGAAAAAAACATAAAAAATTATTAATAACTTATACAAATATTATATAAGTATTTAATATATCTATACACAATAAAAAAGTCACTAGTAAATCTAACATCCTATGGTGTATTACATCAGGTTCTAGAAACTTGTCATAACCTATTAAAGCCTCTTTCTCTGCCTTTTAACTAATACTGGCTTTAAACTAAGCGCATTATTTAATCCAAGGGGTACATCCGCCTGTAGCCTAATAATACACTCAAGCTCTCTCAACTCCAAAAGATTGTTAATGTCACCTTTCCTTAAACTCACTGCCATTTTACTTAATACCCTAAATTTAAATACATGCCTTTCACCTTTTTCCATGGCATGCTTACTCAGAGCATTTGTCAACATTTTTCTTCTTACTTCAGATTTGTGCTCCACTATTCTCTCTCTTAGTTTTCTGATCGTTTTGCCCACATAGAACGATGTACATAAAGTGCAAGCAGCTGGATACACTATCTTTTCCTCATTACAAGCAGTTAATGTTTTTATAGCAAAGACTTCTCCTGTTACTGGATGTTGAAATTTAGTGTCTCCTTCATATAGATCATGGCAACAGGAACAACTATAACATTTAATCATCCCTTCTAAATCATTTTTTTCTTTTAGTTTTAACCTGAAAGTCGTTATAGCATATTTTCTGCTTCAGAGCTTTACAGCTCCTGTAAGCAAACCTTGGTTTATCACCTACAATTGATTTTATCTCAGGCATAGCCAATAAAATTGGCCAATTCCTTTCTATTATACTACATACACTCCATGTATTTAAATTGTATGTTGTCATATACCTCAAAATTTCAACAACTGCAGGTGAACCTTCATTTGTTTTTTCATTACCAACCGTCAAGATTGGTCTATAGTTAATCTGTCTACCATTTATTACTTCCTCCCTTATCTTATTTATCAAATGTTTAGAATAACCACTTCTCTCAAACTCTAGTGACATAAGGTCTACCTGTTCAAAAAAAAAACATCCTCAACTGTATTCAGCTTACTCAATCTTATAAATTGTGCTTTAATTATTCCTTTAAAAATATGTGGAGCATGCATACTGTCCCTATTCACATACCTCAAGGCATCTACCTCTTTTCTGAACACCTTAGATTCTAATCTGCTATTAACCTTAAACAGCGTTACATCCAAGAAATTCATACTACTAACTGAAGCCTCCATTTTAAACTTTAAAAAGTCAGTTGAGCTATTGAGGTATTGTACATAAGCTTCCAATTCCAGTAGGGACCCTTTCCATATCATAAAACAATCGTCCACAAATCTTTTATTGAACAACATTTTCTCATTTGAGTAACTACTTTCATCAAGTATAACTTTCTTCTCCCACTCATAAAGCACAAGATTAGCATACGTGTTGGCAGTGGGAGTACCCATTGCCACACCTGTAAGTTGCAACTTTTTTTTTAAATACACAGAGTGTATGTAGTATAATAGAAAGGAATTGGCCAATTGTATTGGCTATGCCTGAGATAAAATCAATTGTAGGTGATAAACCAAGGTTTGCTTACAGGAGCTGTGAAGCTCTGAAGCAGAAAATATGCTATAAAGACTTTCAGGTTAAAACTAAAAGAAAAAATGATTTAGAAGGGATGATTAAATGTTATAATTCTTCCTGTTGCAATGATCTATATGAAGGAGACACTAAATTTCAACATCCAGTAACAGGAGAAGTCTTTGCTATAAAAACATTAACTGCTTGTAATGAGGAAAAGATAGTGTATCTAGCTGCTTGTACTTTATGTACATCGTTCTATGTGGGCAAAACGATCAGAAAACTAAGAGAGAGAATAGTGGAGCACAAATCTGAAGTAAGAAGAAAAGTGTTGACAAATGCTCTGAGTAAGCATGCCATGGAAAAAGGTGAAAGGCATGTATTTAAATTTAGGGTATTAAGTAAAATGGCAGTGAGTTTAAGGAAAGGTGACATTAACAATCTTTTGGAGTTGAGAGAGCTTGAGTGGATGATTAGGCTACAGGCGGATGTACCCCCTGGATTAAATAATGTGGTTAGTTTAAAACCAGTATTAGTTAAAAGGCAGAGAGAGGGGCTTTAATAGGTTATGACAAGTTTCTAGAACCTGATGTAATACACCATAGGATGTTAGATTTACTAGTGACTTTTTTATTGTGTATAGATATAGTAAATACTTATATAATATTTGTATAAGTTATTAATAATTTTTTATGTTTTATTCTAAGTAGAAGAGTTTTTATGTAAAGTAAGATTTTTTGTTCTTTTAGTAATTTTTATTTAGACCTTTATGAGTTGTATGTTACTTTTAGTTTTGATTGTTAATTAGGGATTGGGGTGGGCTGAAGCATGTGATTTTATATTCTCCTATTTAAATGCTGATTTTTTTTGTAATGACCCATACTGATGAAGGGTGTAGACCCGAAAGCTTTATCTAATAAAGTTCGTGGTGTGGTATCATGGTTCATTTCTCTGGCCAGCCAGTCCCAGGCCACTGCCTTATACTCCAAGCCCTAGAAACAACCCTGCAGCAGCCTAACCTCATAGTTTTTTACAAGGAGCCCAACCATGACCCTGGACTCCTGAACGCCCCTCCACTTTACCTGAAAGTGCACACCTTCTCCAACACCACCAGCCATATTGACAGATGGTAGACTCCAATGATTTCTGTAGAATTCCTGCCCAGTGCACTTTATATAGGCTGTTTTTACACCTTTATACGTCATTGAGCAACATTCAAAAAAGTGCCACATTGCTTAGCAGCACACAAACCAGCCAAGCAGAGATGAGCAGCTCAAAAAAACATGCACAATTATGGTTTAAGCAAAGCTGAGCACTGCACAGACATTGGCAGCCATTGCCATGTTTATGCAGTACTTAGCAGGTTTGAGCACAGTTGCACAGAGCGCAGTGGAGCCATAATTTAAAATCTTGTCCATAACATGTGCAACAAAAATACAGACTACTTATGACTCTTATGTATTCAAACCCTGGACCTACTACACATCCAGCCATAACTCTACCCATTAAGCTACGTGGATATTAAGAAATCTGGTATACCTTCACATATACCACTGAGGTACCTGTTAGCATTGTTGAGCACTGCACTGTGCAACACACTTAAACAAACCAATAAATAATTAATTAATTACATCTGGTTTCTATTTTTAGATGTCTGGCAGATGTCTGCCATGTATATATGAGCTCCACTCGGCTTAGCTGTGCTTTGCACTGTGCTGTGCAAATGCCAAATAAGAAAAAAAAAAACATAACATCTCATTATGCCTATTAATTACATCCAGTTTCTATATTTAGATGTCTGGCAGTTGTCAGCTGTCTATATCTGAGCACTGCTTGGCATTGCTGTGCTCTGCACCTCCCCATGCAAACATGCCTTTTTTAAAAAATAAATAAATAAAAAAGACAACACTGATTCAATATCTGTGTTCCTCAGATCTCCCTCAGAAGCATGCTATCATTAATATGCATGGCACACTACCCAGGGGGGATCATGGGTGTGTACATGGATACATTCTGTATAGGCTCTACATGGTGCCTACACACAGTTTATTAAATCCTGGGGATAATGTAAGCAGGGGTCTAAAACTGATGTCTTTTATTTTTTCTCAAGTTTCAAAATTATGGTATTTCACTGTTTTCCTTTTAACTTTTGGTATCACTTGACTTAGCACTTTTATGTTTACTTTTGTTTTTCATTGTTTTCACTTCTACAATGTCTAAAGAGTCTTTTGATAAGTCTATAATTCCTATGTTTTTTTAGCAACTTTTTTGCTGGTCAAGGTCAGCCAACAACTATGTAAAATTTTTGTACTTTGTTTTCATTTTTCAAACACTATCATTTTGCTCTCACTCTGTTTAAATCTGCTTTAACATTTCTCCAGTCTCAATAAATGCACCAATTGTTGTCTTGCTGAACTATACAACACTGAGGGAGTGACTAGTTTTTTTGCTTATGTTGTTCTGGGTTAGCACTTTGTTGCACAAGCATATTTCCTGCTATTCAGGTCCATTGTTTTGTCTATACACTTTACTTTCTTGATAATGCTCTCTAATTTAAAAACAAAGTTCTGCCCATCAGCATCCTACAGACCAGCTCTCTTTGAAATGCTAACACTAGCAATATCACTCTCAAATAAGGTTTTACTTTGCATAGTTACAACATTGAGCTGCAAAACATCCATTTGTTCTTGCTAAGAGATATTGTAATGCAAAGCATTCTCAGTTTGCTGTACTACACTGTTGTTTATAATCAGACTCAGTTGGCTAACATCACCTTATTTTGTGAACAGGTATTGTTGTACCTCAGAGGAGCTAACTTCCGTTCATGTTCCATGATAGCAGCACATGTATTATTTAATTTTTATTGTTTTGTTTATTATTACTACTATTTTTGCCACTCATTTTTACTATAGGTAATTCATGGCTTCTCTTGAATTTGTGTGCAGTATTCCTTTTTGTGCTATAAAGCAATGCCCCCCCCCAACACTTCCCTATCATAATTTTAAGCATCTTAAAAACAATACCTTACAAAGATCTTAATTTAAAAATGCACCAGAATTTTGTTAAAGCAAATTTGTTACATGTCTCTAGTACTACTAAAGATCTTTCTTCTCCAAGGTACACTTTAACCACCACAAAGACCCACTTTTATCACTGGATTAAGTTTCCGGCAGGGCAAGTTTACTTGTAAGCACAATAATTCCTTAGTATTTACAATTCACTGCCCTGGAAGAGTTGCATTTTACGTAAGCATTTCATACACTTCCACAAGTTCATACTACTATTCAGTAAGAAGCAACAGATTCAGACAAAACCTAAGATTCAATGTTGTATAAAGTTCCAACATTTGTGATTTCTACATAATGCACATTTTTTGTTGCTTTTCTTTCCAAACATAATGGCTTATACACCTGCATGCTAATTTTATCAATTTCTTCATCATACTGTATTTTAAGAACAATGCAGTTCTATAACAAAATAGTAGCAGACAGTATTTTTCACTTGTTTTTAAGCACATGACAAGTCACAATTGCAAGAAATTTCTATACTATGTAAGCAATATTTTTCAACTTTTGCAGCAAGCCATACTTTGATTGCTGCAACAGTTTGCTAAGATTTCACTTTACATACAGCAAGGCTTTCAACATTGCACTCTTACGAAATCTGCTCTTATTTACCTGGGTTCATTTTTTTCTTACATAAAATCCAAGTACATGTAATAAAAATTCTATCTGTAGATCTTTCATCTCTGTCATAATGTAACAGAACAAAGAAAAAATGTATATTTACATTTGTGCATCAGCACTTTTGAAGTACTTATGTGCATCAGTACTTCTGAAGTGCTCCAGAAGTACCATATCTTTAAACTATGAACCATTAAGCACCACATGCACATGGTCTATACTTTAGCTAAAAACACTAATGGCAGTAATAATTTTTTTAATGTGCTGATTTCAGAATTGACTGGTTTATTTTAGTAAGCCAAGAAAACTTTTTACTCAGCATGACATTGCTTCCAAACACAGATTTTGTGTTTTATTAGAAAATATTTTTCACCACTTTTTATATTAGTCACTGCTTTGCTTTCTTTAAGTAGATCACATCTCCAGACTTTGCATTTACTAGCAAGGCTGTTTATATTTATGAAGTTTCCAATCGTTTTCCTCCAATCACTGGTAATGTGAAACTGCAATGTGTACCTTTCATTGGTTTTACTACTATATTTAAATGCATTAAGCTACTTTTTTCAGTTTCAAAAGCCAACAGATTAGCAGTGATCAATAGCACCATTGATAATTTCATTTAACCAGTGTGTTCGAACACATTTTTCATGCTGTAAGAACATTTCTAATGCATTTCTTTCAACAGAATAGTACATTCAATATACAGATGGTTTGATAATCAACCTTTCAGCAAATTATTATGCATTTTTTGAGTAGGTAGCCTTTCAGCAATTTCCTTTCACTTTATTAACACATTCAGTAGTGTTTGTCATGCTACTATGATTTTCCATGCAAGTCTCTTAAACTTGGTTTAACAATCATTTCACTTACTTCACTCTCATTTTCCAGCTTCTGCTTTTGGCTGTCTGCTACTGTATGGCAAAGGGAATCCTGTGAATCTGTTCTATAGTCAGTAAGTCTTTTGACAATGCTTCATCTGGAGGAATGCTCCGCAAACTATTTCATTGCTCACAATAAATTTAACTTCTGTAAGATTTGCAGTAACACAGAATCATTTACATACTTTCTCATTGTGGTTATCTATAGCAAAAAACAATTTTGTCAAAAGAGCATGAGTTCATCAGAAAATACACACCTAATTTTCTCCTATTTTTGGTGACTGCAGTAACATACCCAGATAGGAGCAGTTCTCTCTTTCTGGTGAGAACATTAATTCAGTATGTTGCACTTGCAGGCTGTAACATAATATCAAAAGACAGGTAATATGGCAAAGATTTACTATCAAAGTTTGCACACTACCTGCATTCTTCCCTAGTGTATCCAACACAACAGATATGCTTAATTCAGGTGTAATGTTATTTATGTACAGTAATTAATGTTAAAGTTATCATATAACATACCTGGTTCAGTAGCTCACTGCTCCATTAAGACAAATAACTCAAAGGTCTTTACATCCAATCATCCTGCCTATGTGGTTTTGGTTCAAGTACAGACCAAATGTTGCAGTCACTTCAGCATATCATAGGTTTGACTTTCAGTTGTTTTGTAGTTCTCCATAGACTCCTGTTCCAACTTCCCACAGGTTATATCTGCAAATAAATTACCTATAGTCTCTACTCTAGGTATCAGTTCATAGGTTTATAGGTCCATAGGTGTTTACTAGGCTAACCACCACAAGGGCCTTTTTAAGCCTAGCCATGCATCCCAAATCTCTGACAAGTTTTGATACCCTTGACAAGTGTAATCAGGAGCATGGGAGATGAAACATTTACAAGCAGGGCCTGGGAGATGAACGATTTACAGGTTCCCTGTGTCCATTAGAGACCTAGGTGCTAAACTAGGATGAATTTCCTATTCCATATCCAATTGTCCAAGTTGCACTTGAATTGGGTTAAGGAGAAACACTGCTTCACATGGATGAGGAGCTTATTTCAGAGATGGGGTAGTCTCTGGGATATATATAACTGTCTCTCCAGCAGGTCCTATTTATATTACAGGCAAGGTTTACACCTTTAGAATGGGAAATTCTTGTGCTGTTTGTTTTGTGGATATGCAGGAGAACCATCAGAGTGGGGTCTGACAATGTCATCTATGAGATCTTCCCTCAAAAGCCTGTAGGAGACAGAATACAGGGACAGGGCCTTGAGGTGATCTGCATAGGACATTTTACTTATGCCTTATATTCTTTTAATGAGGAACCTCTGTGGACATTCCAATTGTTGGATATGCCTGGTTAGGTACATACCAAAGGTGGCATTGTACTCAACGGTAGGTCTGATGAATGTCAAATACGGTCTTTGTGTTTCATGATCCCTGTTCATAAGAGATAAATGTCCCTGTTTCTCTTTCTCTCAACAAACCCCACCCTGTGTTGCTTTCTGAGAGTCTTTCTCTTGATTCTGGCCTCTCCCATTTTACTAAATGGTGGTGTGGCTTCCTCCATCTGAGATATATGTAGCTCTCCCACCCAAAAGGTCCCAAGGCTGCAGCTCTATAGATCCCACAGTACATGCTAAAGGGCACTACACCACATAACAGATTTAAATACTTTAAATAATTGCATTTCTGACTCATTATAATTCTATATTATTTAATTACAATTTTGCTTAATAAGTGTGTTTGAGCTACTAAAACATTTACACCAGTGCACTTCTCTTGAAGTATGATTTCCTTTGGTCTAAATAGACATTCATTTAGACTTTGTTTTGGGAATGTGCTGCACCTACAGATGGGTTGCCTATTTCAAACTTCAAGTGGTATTTGTCTATGAAATACATTCATTCCCAGTGGGTTCTATTAGCTATCATGATGGATCACATTCAGGGATCATAATCTCCACAAACAGGATAACTAGCAATTATATCTAGATAGTTCTCTTTTACTTGGCATTTCACCTGCTTTCAGCACTTAAATGTACTACACTGTTTAAAAAATGAGGGGTGCTGTTGTAAGGTCATAATCTATGACAAGACAAATGACCACTGAACCATTATTGCTTTGTTTTGTAGAATAATCAGAAAACATTCTCCAGGATTTAATAAAATCCATGCAGGCATAGTGCAGAGCCTACATGGAATGATACCATGTCCGTGTACATGGTTCCTCCTCAGCAGCGCACCATGCATATTAATCATGGCACATTGCCAAGGGAAAGCCAAGGAACACTGTTACAGGATCAGTGTAGGGGGTGTAGTGTTGACTGTGTCCACAGATGGGTGAGACACTCCCTGCACTGTCCAGTTGTAGTATATCAGTGTTATTTTTTTAATTTAAAAAGCATGTTTGCGTGACATGGTACAGAATGCAGCAATGCTAAACATTGCCGAGACACCTGCCAGACATCTAAAAATAGAAACTGGATGCATTTAATTATTTATTTAAATGTCATGTTTAAGCATAGCTGAGCAGGTTTGTGCAGTGTGGCACTCAGCAGTGCTTATAGGTAGCACAGAGGTATATGTAACAGTATCACAGAAATTCACATATCCATGTAGCTAAATGGGTAGAGTTACAACTTCATAAGTGGTAGGTGCAGGGTATGAATACATGGAAGGGAAAATAAGCATTTAGTTTTGCAATACGAATTATGCCAATTATTTTTAAAGTCTGGCCTGCTGCATGCCACTAAGCTCTGCTAAGACCTGTCAAGCACCACATAAATACAATAACGGCTGAAAATGTTTATGCACTGCTCGGCTATGCTTGGCTGGTTTGCATACCGCTAAGCACTGCTAAGCATACAGGTCTTTGGGTTGTCCCATTGTTCAACTCAGCTGTGCTGGTTTGCATGCTGCTAAGCAATGTGCTGCATTTTTAAATGTTGCCTAATGGCGTGTAAGGGTGGGAAAATAGGCTATATTAAGCCCAATAGGTGGGAATACAGCGTAATCCATTGGAGTTCTGTCTCTGAAAGATACTATGGCAGGCAATGGTGAGGGTTTGTGCATTTGAGCACAATGTTAGGGCATCCTGGAGTCCAGGGTCATAGTGGGTTATGGTCAGACTCCTTGCAAAAAAACATGAAGGCCGGCTTCTGCCGGGAGGTTACCAGGGCTCAGAGTGCAAGGCAGAGGCGTGGGACTGGATAGCAAGGGACCACACCAGTGCAACTGGTATCCCCTGCACAGGTGATCAGTGTCGTCACCACTACAATGACTTGAAGATATGTAAGAGGGATCTCTTCACCACCTGGGTCTGAGAATTTTGGGCAGGGGATGTCCCATATGTATGTAAGTGCTATTACCTCTGTAACTCCAATATCTAATCTGAATGTCTGCTAAACTGGTATGCATAATGGTGTTCTTCTCTCCCAATAGCTGTAGAGGAGGGGGCTCAGAACCTTGAGGAGCATGACGGGTGCTTGGCAAGGTTGTGTTATAAGTGTGGTGAGTACAGATGTATTATGCTAACTATAGTCAAATAAGCAAAAAAGAGTAAAGCATTAACTGCAATTAAGTATATACAATAATGATTGTATTGCAGTGAATGTGGACTTAGAGCTCTACTGCAATAAGTGAATACTGCAAACTGTACTGCAATAAGCAGGGAAGATTAAAGCATCACCTGTAAGAAAGTATTTACAATAAAGTTTCTTGTGCAATACGTGTGAAATTAGAGCTATTTTGCAACACCTACATAATCACAACTGTTGTGCAATAAAAACTCAAAATTATTCCAGGAATTGCATGAAGATATGTCCAATAAAGTCTGTCATGCAATATGTGTGGAAGTAGAACTGTTTTTCAAGAAAAGAATTATGACAACTATTCTGCAATAGCACATCAACAAATACCAATAACACCAAGGTAAATTGTGTACATCAGGAATGTCTTGTTTTAACCATTGCAGTTGAGCGATATATATTCAGGGTGCGAGTTAAGGTGCTGTAGTCAAGTATAACAGTGTAATAGCTGTAGACTGCAAATCTAATGGCTGTCAAATGAATTGTTTAACATGTATAGTACCAGTCAAGGCTGATTCTAGGCCACCATTGTTCACATAATGCTCTGTCACCTACAAACAGCAGGTAAGCAATGTATATGGGTGAGGTAGCCCATGCCATGATCTGATATTGTTTGTTGACTCCACAGATATGTAAACCCACTAACAATATATTGTGTATACTTGCAATCTATATGATAATGTATAGGTTATCTACTATATCTGTCATGCTTGTACTTCATGCATGTAGGTTCTACTGTCCCTGCAGGCTAGTATAAAACTGTAGTAGTACTGCCAGGTTATATTTTGTTTCCAGGTAAGCTCAAGTTAAATAGCAGTCAATCAGTAATCAGCAGTGACTCAGTAGCTCAGTTTGTTAAATGCACCATATAATGTACACTTTGGCACACACAGACCAGGGTTCAAATCCAGTGCTAGGTTTCACTACATAATGCTCACAACTTTTTCTTCCACAGGAACTACAGGTAAATGGGTGAGGTAGCCCATATTATCTGTAAATAATTTTGTTTTGAGATGTCACAGACTATTTAAATCATTAGCAAGTATGTGAAAATACAGCAGAAAATAAGGGAAATGAATATTATTAAAATAAAATAAAGTAAAATGAGTACTATGTATATTCTTGGTATGGCTGTATGCCTAGGGTGTTTGTAAGAATGTTGCTACAGCCAATTGATACATGCTATACAGATGTCCTCTGCAGTCACTGCTATTGGGTTCTAGTCCCATGCCTGCCAAGCAAGGTGTGATAGTTTAGTTTCTGTACTGTACATATACATGTCTTTCAAGTGTCACTCTGTCATGTAATGTACTTATGTGTGTAAGCCCTCTGTCACAAGTTTATCATCGACATGATTACCTAAATAGCAGGGTATCAATACATCAGTCCACAGTACACCTTGGTAGCTATATAGGTCCACCTGATGTGCATGTGTTCTGTGTAGTTGTGTACCCACAGTTATTAATGTTTGACCCTTACTGTCCCATGCGGATAGCTTGAGAGGTATGTATGTGCTACAGCAGCTATCGGGGACTTGTGCACATAAAGAAAGGACAGACCTGTAGAGTAGATAGTAGTACTGTTGTCAAGTCTATAGCCAGTAATAGTACTAATGCCTTATGTTTCTCTCTCTCACCACCCCTTATCTTCATTTATTTATTATTGTTATTCATTGGTTATGGTTCACTATTAACATATGTTGTTACATTAAACTGTATTTTGGGGCATGTGTTTATTATTGTTATGTATTATAATTGTTGCATATTAACATATCTTGTTGAATTACCTGTTTTGTGGAACATATGCTGTAACTGTTACTGGCATGCTGTTATTATACCCTGGTGCCCAGTGTCCAGCACAGCCACCTTTGGGGCAGTAAAGGTGCAGTCTCAACTGCCCATGGATGGGAGCCTCAGTCATGCTGCTGCCATCTGGAGGCACATGCATCTCCAATTCTACAACACCCTCCCCATCCAAGGTGTTTAACCCCTCATGTTTCACACACCGCCCCTGTCTGCTACCTTGTCGGTCTGCTATTGCATCCTGTCCCACCCACCTGACCTCCCCACATGTACCTATGCCCCTTCCCCAACATTCCACTTTCTCCTTAAAAAAAATATGGGCACCTGTCCCACAAAAAAATTGCCCCATTCATTGCTCTCCATTTTGCACATGTGTCCACTGGACACAACTAATATGGCCCAATTGGCTTGACAACATATTTATGTTGTCCTCACCCCTCTCTCTGGGGTTTAAGAGTCCAATTTCATCTACAAAATCTGTCAAAATGCACAGTTGTTGCTGTACTAGAAATGGATGTAGAAAATAAACACCTCTGCCAAGTCTCAAACCTGGGCCCTCTTAACTACAGCATACTGCATTAACCCACCGTGCAACACAGGTTTCAAGTTACACAGCTGCATCCAGCAATACATACTGATTGCTACCTACTGTCATTAAGCATGTAAATAATATATAAAAGGAATGAGAAAAATAGGAGTGTGCCTTGGACCCTGGTGCAATAATACACCAGTGGACAGCCAAAGACATACCAATGGATGTATGTGAGGCCTGTGATAACTTGTGGAAAGACACCTGCTAAGGCAGCATGGCAACTGGGATCCTGGTGCAGAAATACAACCATATAAAACCACACACATATTCATGGATGTAGACATGCCTGTCACAGCCTGCATGTATGCACATATATCTTGTAAATAGACATGCCTTTGCAGTGTCTCCATAGTGCAATCTGTTAAATGCTTTGCAGACAGTACATTTTGCTACACACAGTCCTGGGTTCGATTCCAGTGTTGTGACGCACTTCAATTACATTATTGTGCAGACAGCAAGTAGTGACTGTGTCTTGCAGTCTTAATCCCCACAGTTTACTGCTAGTTAATTAACTGCTACCCAGTTTTGCAAGATAAAGACCTGCAGGCAGAGACACACTGCACATATCTGTATCACCTAACTATATGTTGCCTACTAATCTATGTGCACTCTTGCATAACAGACGCACCTTACACTCTGCCATAACAACAGCTCTGACACAGCAGCCACAGTTTGCTTGTTTGCTGTCTAACAAAGTGATAATAAATCCCCCCATGTGCTGTAGCCCAGAGATAGGGACATGTTCAACAGTTTGCCCCTACAAAGATAGTAGATTGATAGAATAACAGCTACTGCATTAGCATGCATATTCTGATGGGTATGAAGTGTGACACCCATATGTCCCTCTTCCCTTACTGACATCAACCCACAATATTTGCCAGTGAACTGCCAGATGACCACAATGTTGTGGGACACTGACCAAACATATGAGGCAAAACTGTGCACATACTTCGCAAATCTGTACAGTGGACAGTAGTTGTACCTACCTTCTGTGATGCTGTTGTCTCCACACCTCAGTAATGTCCATCTCAAACAGTTAGAAAGTGGCCAAGGCCTACATGAAGGCCTTATATATTGCACGGTGGTGGCATGTCATTGTCTAATGATACTGCAATTCAGCTGTTTTGGTTGCAATTAGCAATTCTGAGCCACTGATTGGTGCAGAAACAATTGCCTGCTAATGAGCATTACTTTCAAAAGGCAAGCAACTGGTGCTGGGGAACAGGTCTGTATGAGATTTCAGTCACACAGACAGTGTATGTTACAAGTTTTTCCAAAGGAAAGATTCAAAAAAGGAGTACTGCAGTCCATCAGGTATGTAATAGATGTCTCCATATAATGGGATGCATATGGGAGGATGGAGGTATGGGGAATGGGGAGTACAGAAGTATGTCTGTTGTAGATCTGTGGTATTGAGATGTCAGTAATACTCTGCTGTCCTACACCTACAGGCATGACTCAAACCTGTCCAGGCTTTCCAGCACATCTCAGCTCTGTCCCTATCAATCCCTCCCACAATGGTCAGCTGTTGTAAGAAAGCTAGTGGATTACACATAGTACATAGTGACAATAACTAAGGGTATACATCCTGTACATTCAAACGATATACTGTATGTCACCTTCTCTCATTCTGGGAATGTGTCCCATACATAGTTCTAACACTGTAAAAGTGTCCCCGAATGACCCTGATGTATTCTGGCTACGTCCCTGTGTCATTGATGTGTCCCAGTTTAGTTGAGAGTTATGCCTAACATACCTGTCAACCACCTACAGCAAGAAATCAGGACAAAGCCATAATTAATGGTGAGCCAAAGGTCCAAACTCAGTGACAGAGTATATATATATTGCCCATACAATGTAAGAAGTGAGAAGACTGACACATATTACTATAGCATAACTGTTTTCTGTGGGGTATGATGTGTGAAAGTCAGAATCTGACTGTGTATTTTGACATCAGCCATCAGTGATTGGCCAACCATTTGTCAGACATCCACAGGTTTGTGTGAATAGGACCACATGCATGAGGCAAACATCTTGACATTCTGTAAACATCTGTATAGTTGAGAGGTATGATGCCTACAGGGGACATCTACTGCAGCAGGTTTGCTTTGCTTTCTGTCATTTTGGCACACTGGCATGGCTGGACTGCCCCCATATTGTTGTTGTAATAGCACACTGCTATTTGTCTGACAGTGGCTGTATGACATAGTGGGAATTTGCCAGTAGGAGACACACCACAGTAGACTACAGTGATGGATGTAGGGACATACAGCAGAATCTGTCTCTGCATACAGAGACATAACCCAGTATTGCCACTATCTTGGTGATATCCACATATGTAGTATATTTCCAGACTGTGGGGTGTGACATGTGAGGGAGCAGTGGATAGTGCAGGCTATTATGGGCATGCAGGATTTGTATATAGTGGACATCCATGTATCTGGTCCTGTAATGTGTTGCCCTCTTGTTATCTTTCAGAAACCATGTATCGCAGGAGACATCCACCATTCACACCTGCAGAAAATGATGTAATACTGAATGGCCTCAGGCACCACCATCACATCTTGCTTAGCAGGGCTTGGCACAATAGTGAATAGCAGGCAGCACTGTGGGAAGACCTTGTGTGGGCTGTTAATCAGATTGGCCAACAAGACAGGAGCTATGAGCAGGTCTGACACCAGGCCACAGATATGGTGAATGGTGCACATCAAAGGGCAGCTGCTGTTGCCAGAGATCATGCCACCACCAGTGGAGGTCCTGCAATGGAACAACCACTCCTGGCCACAGAGGAATTCCTGGTTAACCTAGGATCAACCAACAGCTCCCAGGCAACCATCATGCCATACATCCTGGAGGTGGGTGTCACAGCATCCACAGAAGAGGAGTGTCCAGATAAGCTTACTGTGTTCACCAGTGTAATACTGTATCAGTCATTGTGGCAGGCTGTACATACCAGTACATGGGTGTCAGGTCTATCTGCATTGGGGGGGGGTTGGGTTTTATGTGCAGTACAGTGTGCACACATACTCAGACTGTCAGCAATATAGCCATTATCACAGTAGCTAATGTACATGTGGATATATGCATATATTGCCTTATAGTACTGCAGCATTTAGTTCTGCTGACACTACCTCTCCCTCACCTTTTCATAGGTCCATCAAGTGTATCCAAAGCTCATGGTTCTGCACTTGATAAGTGTGATACTGTTGATCGAACAACTACGTGCTTTCGCCAGTAAATCCAAAGGCTTCTTCAAAGTTGTTCAAACATTCTCCCCATGCTGCTTATATACTGCAAATACAATTACAATACAAAACACCTACCCACCTTTGCAACACTTTAACAATTTCTTAAAAAGACAGAACTGTATCAAATGGTCTAATCATCAAAAATACAATGAAAATACATTGATTTATATATTTAAACATAAATCAAATTATTAACCTAAACTAAATTATTAAAGTATTAAACTTTATACTGCATCATAATGCTGTTGTAATGTATTTTATGTTTTATATTCAGACAATTTGATTATGCCTAATTTTCAAAAATGGCTTAATTGAAATAAAATCATTCAAGCCAGGGTCCATGGAGGCATTTAACCTCAATTGCCAGAGTGATTCCTTACATTCCAACATCAAATTCATATCTTTCCCTCGTTCATTCATGAAAACCCTATCTATAACAAAAAACACAAACTTTTTAAAATTAATACATTTTTCTGAATGTAAATAAAGAGCATTATGGATGTCCTTATTCTTAATGGCCCTGGCATGTTCACTTATCCGGTCCCTTAACCTCCGGATGGTTTTACCCACATAGAAGCCGGGACAGGATAAACAAGTAGCAACATACACTACATATGTAGTACTGCAATTAACTCTACCAGGGCATTTAATGGAAGTATCACTTCATTGAATATAAACATAGGGTCCATCATTTATATACCTACAGAAATTACAATTTTCACATTTGGACATACAAGATTTATACAGTAAATTATTTGTTTTCGTTTCCAGAAGGTTTTTGACATTCCTCCCCCTACTGAAAACTATCTGAGGTTTTTTTTCCAGAATGGCTAACATATACTGTTGGAAACACAGTTCTCGACATTGATTAACAATGTCAACTACCATAGGACTGCTGTCATTATATTCCAAAACCATGGCACTAGTCTTGCTACTATTGTGGATCAAACCTTTGTTTTTAGGCTGCCAATTGGACAATAAAATTGGTACAAAGGTTAGTTCCCTTTTCTTAATAACTTATTTTTTAATATTTATTAACAATTTTAAAGGGTAACCCCTTTCTAGGAACATTCCTATAAGATTGTACATTTCTGTATGGAAGACTTCGTCATTGCTGTTGAGTCTTGACACCCGTACCATCTGTCCTTTAACGACACTTCATTTTTGAAAATGTGGATGTTTACTGGTGAAATGCAACAGAGTATTTGAATAGGAAGCCTTCCTATATATAGTACTTTGTAAAATCTCAACCTTATTTGATAGACTAATATCTAGATAATTGATATGATTTTTGTCCCATGTGCTGGTGAATTTCAAAAAATCGGTAGTCCCATTAAGACAGTCAACGAATTGGCCAGCTTCCTGTTCATCCCCCTTCCACAAAATGAGGATGTTGTCCAGAAATCTACTGTAGGACAAAATTCTTTCATTATAATGTGTTTTTAATATGAATTCATTTTCCCAGTCTAGTAACACAAGGTTGGGAAAAATGGGGGCACATTTAGCCCTCATTGCCACTCCAGATATTTGGTGGAAAATGTTCCTTTCAAATGTAAGAAAATTGTTTTTTAACACAATCCCCATAAAATCAACCAGTAGTCCAACTAATACTGTATCTGAGACAACAACGGAAGGTTAACAGGAAGAGAATTAAATTTGTGATTTGGACCACCGGAATGTGACCTGGGGCGAAGGCCTGAGAGACTCGTAGAAACACAGACGTGGAATCAGCAACTCTCTTCTTTCGAGAAACTATGTTTCAAGTACAGATCACTACAACTGGACAATTTGTTTTTGAAGAAATCTTTGGATTTATAACAAGTACCCAAAGGTTTGCGGCTGTGGAAACTTCCGATGGGAATTCATAGTGGGACCACAGCTTATCGTGAGTCAATTGCCATTTTTGATAAGGCAGGTTTTGAAATGATGGACATTATAGTTAGAAACAATGACATTAAACGCAGAGAGCTACAGGATGAGATTTTTAAATTGAATAATAGCATTGTGAATGATGCATTGTTTACACCTTACCATGACAAATATAAGAAAGTGTTGCATGATGTAGACAAGTTTGTAGGTAAAAATGTCATTACTAAATAGCGTAAAATTTTACGTGACACAGAAGAATATAAATGTAATAAGGCATATCCAGATGTAGTGAATAAGGGTTCTCCTGTTGTGGAAGGTACTAGCTCCAGGAATTCAGCCAGGGGGATTACTAACAAAAACATGGGGCATCATAATATGGATACCACTAGGGACAATATACAGGATGGGTCAGAGGTTTTTTTACACGAAGAGCCCCGAAGGTCCGAACATCTGAAAAGTCAGGCCAACCGGAATCCACAGAATCAAGCACAGGGGTGGAATCAGAGTGGCAAACACTTCCAAGGGAAGTCCTGGAACAACAGGCAGTCCAAGAGGTGGAGATGAATGCCCACTTGAATACCTGGTTAGATATCACTGATTGTGAGTTATGGTTAGATGAAGTTGGGTTGGTTTGTAAGAAGGTGGAACATGAAGGTTTCACTATTTACAATTATTCTGACTTGGATTTGAGCAAAAAATATTTTACGCTCCTGAAAAAGGGTATGTCTTTTGTTCCGAGCTCTCATTTGAATGTTGCCAGAATCCTGTTAAATTTAAAATTGTTCACTAGGCAAATTAACTTAAAGATGTTTTTTAAGGATAGAAGTGTTCAACAAGTAGAATGTAAGTCCCTTACACATAAAAGTACTTTTGTACCTCCAACTATGTCGATATTGATATGTTTGAGAGACTGTGTGAAAAATGGATTTGTGCATTGGTTGATAATAATAATAACAACAATAACCAAAGCATAAACAAAATAAATGTAAATATAACATGACAAAGGATGAAAATCAGTTATTGTGGTCTTTGGCTACAGACAAGAACCTTAGAATTATGACCCCCGATAAGGGAGGGGGCATAGTTATTATGCACCATATTGACTATGTTGCTAGGATGGAGCAAATATTGAATGAAGAGTGAACATATGTAAGGGCATCAAGGCACAAACTGAAAAGGGCATATTCTTGGATAGATAAAATTTTGTCACGGGTGTATTTAGAAGGATACATCAGTGAAAAAGAAAAATAATTTTTAATGGTGGAAAAATGGGTTTTGCCAACTCCTTTTGGCATCCCCAAAACTAATAAATCAATTATTGATCCACCTTTTAGGCTGATTGTTTCGGCAAGGGGTTCTAAAACTGAACCCATATCAGCCTGGATTGACAACAAGTTGAAACATTTGTTAAATAAAGTTGATCACATAGTAAAGGATTCTTGGCATTGTTTGAGTAGGCTGGCCAAATTTAGAAATACTAATGAATTTAAGTACAGTTTTCTGACAATTGACGTGGTCAATTTGTTTTCAGTAATCCCACATGAAAGGGGTACTGAAATGTTTCAGAATAGTATTGTCAGTCTGGGGGTTTCAGATACAGTATTAGTTGGACTACTGGTTGATTTTATGGGGATTGTTTTAAAAAACAATTTTCTTACATTTGAAGGGGAAATTTTCCACCAAATATCTGGGGTGACAATGGGGGCTAAATGTGCCCCCATTTTTGCCAACCTTGTGTTACTAGACTGGGAAAATGAATTCATCTTAAAAACACATTATAATGAAAGAATTTTGTCCTACAGTAGATTCCTGGACGACATCCTCATTTTGTGGAAGGGGGATGAACAGGAAGCTGGCCAATTCGTTGAGTATCTTAATGGGACTACCGATTTTTTGAAATTCACCAGCACATGGGACAAAAATCATATCAATTATCTAGATATTAGTCTATCAAATAAGGTTGAGATTTTGCAAAGTACTATATATAGGAAGGCTTCCTATTCAAATACTCTGTTGCATTTCACCAGTAACCATACACATTTTCAGAAACGAAGTGTCGTTAAAGGACAGATGGTACGGGTGTCAAGACTCGTCAGCAATGACGAAGTCTTCCATACAGAAATGTACAATCTTATAGGAATGTTCCTAGAAAGGAGTTACCCTTTAAAATTGTTAATAAATATTAAAAAGGAAGTTATTAATAAAAGGGAACTAACCTTTGTACCGATTTTATTGTCCGATTGGCAGCCTAAAAACAAAGGTTTGACCTACGATAGTAGCAAAACTAATGTCATGGTTTTGGAATATAATGACAGTAGTCCTATGGTAGTTGACATTGTTAATCAATGTTGGGAACTGTGTTTCCAACAGGATATGTTAGCCATTCTGGGAAAAAAACATCAGATAGTTTTCAGTAGGGGGAGGAATGTCAAAAACATTCTGGAAATGAAAACAAATAGTTTACTGTATAAATCTTGTATGTCCAAATGTGAAAATTGTAATTTCTGTAGGTATATAAATGAAAGACCCTACGTTTATATTAAAGGAAGTGATACTTCCATTAAATGCCCTGATAGAGTTAATTGCAGTACTACATATGTGGTGTATGTTGCTACTTGTTTATCTTGTCCCGGCTTCTTTGTGGGTAAAACCATCCGGAGGTTAAGGGACAGGATAAGTGAACATGCCAGGGCCATTAAGAATAAGGACATCCATAATGCACTTTATTTACATTCAGAAAAATGTATTAAGTTTAAAAAGTTTGTGTTTTTTGTTATAGATAGGGTTTTCATGAATGAACGAGGGGGAGATATGAATTTGATGTTGGAACGTAAGGAATCACTCTGGCAATTGAGGTTAAATGCCTCCATGGACCCTGGATTGAATAATTTTATTTCCATTAAGCCATTTTTGAAAATTAGGCAAATCAGATTGCCTGAATATAAAACATAAAATACATTACAACAGCATGATGATGCAGTATAAAGTTTAATACTTTAATAATTTAGTTTAGGTTAATAATTTGATTTATGTTTAAATATCATATAAATCAATGTATTTTCATTGTATTTTTGATGATTAGACCATTTGATACAGTTCTGTCTTTTTAAGAAATTGTTAAAGTGTTGCAAAGGTGGGTAGGTGTTTTGTATTGTAATTGTATTTGCAGTATATAAGCAGCATGGGGAGAATGTTTGAACAACTCTGAAGAAGCCTTTGGATTTATTGAGGAAAGCACTTAGTTGTTCGATCAGCAATAAACGGTTTACTTTACCAGTTTTGGTATCTGTTTTTTGTTATTTTTAGCTTGTTTGAAATTTGGTGACTGCTGTCCATATTTTTAAGTGTGATACTGTTGCTTTATGGATTATATAAGCCCTAAGAAAGGTAAGGACTGCCATTTCGCCCTACGTATTATTGTTGTGCTTAACCAGAGTAGACTATTTTTATGTTCCATTCTGGAACAGTTAACTACAGTGCATAGACTGGGTAATCACATGTGTGTATTTGTACAAACATTAACATGTTTGCACTTACAGTTATGATTGACTACGCAGCCTGATATACATGAGGCAATTACTCCAAGATGCCTGTTCAAACACAATAGGGAGATGGTACATACCTGAAGCAGTGATACTACAACTAGCATATTATTCTCAAGATAGGTGCACTGGGTGTTATGTATAGTTCTGTCATATACACTGTCATATTGCATACCTCACAGGTGTATTGTACTGGCAACATTAACTGGATGTAGCTGAAGTGCATGTTATAAAGGGCCTGTCTTGTCTGTGTATGCTGTTTTAAGTTTGTCTGTTATGCATGGGAGCAGAGATGAGAAGTGGCACATGTAATGCAGTTGTGGATCCTCATCTGTATGCATATGTGTGGATTACCATACATAATAGTGCAGGTAGTAATGTACTACTTTTGTCTTGCTTCTCACATGTGAATGGGGGGGTTGGTTTCTGTCCCCCTCACAACCTGATGTCAGTGTCTCACCAGACTCTGATGATGATGGTGGTCATAGTGAGGCACAGGTGGGGTTGTCAGGGGCTGAATCTGTCCCAGAGGTTGACATTCATCTTCTGCCCCCATTGTCCCCATACACAGTCAGTATGCCCACACATACCCTGTCCCCAGAGGCCACATATATTGGACAGTCAGAGGGTGATGACATTGCATAGGACAGTGTGACAACTATGGTGTCAGTGAGTGTAGACACTGGCCATTACCCGAGAGCTGTTGAGGTCCCACACAGGCAGACTGACAGGGGTGCTCGAAGGAGGACTGCTGTCCATCCACCACCTGTCTCAGTTGTCAAATCACAGGTCACTCACAGCATGTTTTGGGCTTTCATGGAGGCACAGGCACATTCTGAATGCAACACCAGATGGATGCTTAGGGTTATGGATGCAGCACAGTCTGACATCCGTGACTGTCTCCACCGCACTGGTGACACCTTAGATTGGTTCACTGATGTAGTGGACAGACAGTAGGCTAAGACAGTGTCTGTCTTTGACCGCACATTACCTGTGCTGGAACATCTGGTTGGAGTCGGGCATCAGGTACGTGGACATAGCCCAGCAACACCATCTGCTGAGAGTCCACATGGCCATGCACACTTACGCTCCTGTAGTGGCAGTACCTCCAGTGTTACAGATGGAAGTTTGCTGTCCACACTATGATGTGGTAGGCCATGGGCATGTGGTCCTGGGTGGTCCTGTGAGGGACATGAGCCCAGCAGACAGCAGTCACCATCAGGTACTAGCACCACATCTGATCTTGGGCATAGTGGTACCAGTTTTACTCCTGGTGAAGCCAGTTCCCATGTTCATGGCCAGAGACAGTGAACTGTCCACTCTACCATGTACAGTCTACAGCTGTCCACCATACACATATGTAGGGCTAGCACTGGGCTTGACTGTGTACACGTAAACATTTCAACACCACTGTCACATGCAGGTCACCAGCAGTTGCACATGGCACCTTTTCATGGCCCTTCTAACCAGCACCCACTCCTGGCTCACACACATGCTAACTGTTTTGCACAGCCTATACCTCTGGCAACCCCACATCACACCCTGTGCATTTGATGATACCTGTGCCACATCCCTGCCATCCATGCCATCAATGCAGGGACCTGCAAATATGTGTCTGATGCACAGGGTGACTATAATACCTCACATGTCTTTGTGTAGTGCAGTAGGGTTATGCCATGGCAGTTGCAGTGGGCCATGACAGGTACTGTATGCTGGCATGTGTCATGATCAAACTTTGTGTATATTTGTTGCCTGATTGTACACTGGTGGTAGTGTTACAGAATGACAATTGTGTCACGGAACTGTGTGTGTGTTTTGTCCCTGGAGTCTACGTAGTTAAACTATGGACAAATCGTGGCAATACAGTGGCACAGGATGGCAAGGCAACACAGCAGAAATATGATGTCAGCAAAGTATGCCAGTATACATGCATGGCTCCCTAGCTGTATATGTGTAGAACAGTGTTTCAGGGACAATGGGGAAAGTCAGTGCCATCATGCTTTCATACCCTGTGACAAGGTCTGCTAACCTTGATACATGTCACCTGGGTATTCTGCACGTACAAATCTAGATGGTGACGGACATCAATTATGCTTATATATATGAGGGCAATTTAGGGCCAGCGGCTAGTCACAGGGCCACAAAATGCATAACCATTGCACAGAGATAGGCATGTCTCTAGTGCTGTTTAGGGAATATATTTACACACACACAACATGGATACTGTGAGATTAGAACTCCTACCTACCTAGTAATACACACTACAGCTCAAAGTACTTATCACATGCACCACAGGTTATGCCTGTTCTGTATGTTGATGCAGGCACAGTACTTGTGGAGTATGCAAAGTGGCCTTGTGGTAGACAGCACGTGTGGCCTGCAGAGTAATACTGCTTGGTACTGTTAGTGTATCTAGTGTCCTAGGGGTGGGATACCTGGTAATATCCCTACTATGTGTGTACACTTACCAGTCTGGCCATATGTGGCTGTTTGCAGTTTGATAGGGTGACATGTGGCCAGGGACAATATGGCCTGTCCAAGGCATGCATTCACCTATTGTACATTACAACACCCATGTACCTATGTCTGTCTACATGGTGACAGTCCACAGGCACAGGAGTCTGTGGTGAGTGGATTATGTACTGTTGCGACGTTGGTCTGGTTCCATCAGACAACTATTGTGATGTGTAAGTGCAGATAACCCCAGCATTCTGGGATATGTAGGGACATTCGTACACCCCCACCCATATCTATATAAATGTGTATAACAGGCATGTCTCCTTAAGTGTTGTGTGTTACGTTATGTAAATGTGTTAGGTAGAGATATGTGGAGAGTCTATCTATCACTGTACATTATATAGCTATATCACCTCACAGTAAGACGTTGTCCTGTTCGATTCTCAGTTAGAGCGTCTTCTGTGTGGAGACATGCATGAATGGGCATACCTTCATTGAAGGTTGTGCATCAGAGCTGGCAACTTGGCATGTAAAAATCTACTGCCAATCATTAGCAGACCGGAGTTCTGCTGTGGTGACCACTAACCGGGAAAAGCCGAAAGACACAACATCTTGTACTATATATATATATATATATATATATATATATATATATATATATATATATATATATATATATATATATGTATAGGTGTGTGTGTGCGCGTGTGTGTGTGCCACATACTGATAGATATACTCATCAAGCTTGAGGGGGATAGAGAGAGACAGATATGCATATGTAGCTATATGTATGTACAGACATATTTCCACATAGCAGGTCTCGAGCAGTAGAGGCAACAGACTTGGACTCAAGTTAGCTAAGTGTAGGAGCATGCCCAGTGTGAATATCAGTACTTACAAAGTGACTCCAGACCAGAGCTACCTGTACTCCAGTCCAGGATTATGTGTGCTGCAGGCCATTGGCTGCTGCACCTGTTACTACAGTACTGCACTTCCTTGATATTGTCCAAGGCATTCCCTGGCTGTTTGCTGACCTTAATACATAACTCATACCTTACAACTGTACAGAGCTTCACAGACTGTCCAGAATTTTGCCTCATATGTTTGGTCCATTTTACATAATATTGTGGTTTTCTGACAAATTAGTGGCATATCAGTGCTGACTGAAGTCAATAAATAATGACAGGCATTTGAGTTTCAGAATCCATAAACATCAGGAGATTCATGCTAATGCAAGACCTGTTATTCTATCAACATTCTATGTTTGTAAGAACAAATATTTAAAACCTGTCCCTATTTGTGGGCCTTAGTCCCACTTTTATTCATGGCTTTGGCCAGATCTCCTGCTCAAAGAGGTTGAAAGGTATGATGTGACTGGACTACATAATGTAACACCACACCAAGGGTGACAGTCTGCATACCCCTCCCTGTACATGCTTTTGCAGAATGTCCAGCATTTTGCCCCATATGTCTGCTCTGTTCCTCATACATTTGTGGTTTTATGGTACTATACTGTAAACAGCAGTCACTGAATTGTTGTAACTGCTGACACATTTCAGTGATGGCCTTTACATCCTGCAGTTAATCTGACCTGTTGCAGCCTGTTGTTACACTAGCCACCTGCTAGGTTACTCAGAGTGTGTATAATGCCTGTCTGTAGGTATGGCCATTTGTCCCCCCATTCACTCTGGTTTTTTCCAGCTTTGTTGCAGTAACAGATTGAGGGATTATGACAGTATGTGGGAATACCACCATATGAGTACCTCACATGCAAAAGATGTTGGATGCTGCCAGATTCGAACAATCAACACAATCGCCCATGCTACTGTCCATGGCACAGTGAACTACACCAGCCACCAGACAGAGAGGTTTCATTCCTCTCACTATCAACAATATACAAAATTGTCTGGTCTGCTGGCATATCATTGCAGACTTACTGTTACGGCAGTTGTATATGCACACTGATGTGTTTGAGGTGAGGGGACAACCAGCCCATGCTCTGCTGGCACAGACAGTCGTGTGATTGTTCTGTGACCTCACTGTTTGGCATCTCCTTTGAATAATATAGTGGAGTTTCCAGCCATGTGACCTAGTGGATATTATAGGGCACATACTAGTGAACAGAGTTCCTGTTGTCTCAAGTGGCTGTTAGATCTGTACAAGTAACCCAGTAGCCTACTATAGATCTCTGCAAGAAGCCCAGTAGCACACTCTATATAGCCCACTATATTCCCTTGCATACATGTGGCAGATCTATACATATGCTATCATATTGTAGTACCCCTTACAAGTGGTGTATAGGAGAGTGACTTACTTTGTGAATGCAGCAGCTGACAGACCTTTAGTTTGGGCAAACTTTGTCTGATGATGCAGTCCAAAGCCAATACATGGTGAGGTACAGGTTGTGTGGTCTGGCTGGCATCATTTGTACTAATATGTGTGTGAGTCAGAGTAAGGTGTCAGTCCCTAGGGCCCTAAGTTGTCAGTGCATGTGCTATGTCTTGTCTCTTGGTCATGGCCAGAGCATATTGGGCACACCTATGTCTGCCTACAGGGACAGGCTTAGGGTGTTCCTCCTCTGTGTCCCCCTGTGGGTGTGGCTGTGGTGACCAAGGCACTGGTGGGGGGCTGTGTATCCCTTCCCTTTGTTGATTCTGCTGTAGCTGTTTCTGCAGGATCATATTCTGTAGCATGGCACACACTGTGAACATTTCAGCACATGTGGCTGGAGAATACTGCAGGGCTCCACCAGATATATTGGGACACCAGAACCACATGTTCTATGATGTTCCTGGTTTGTGCATGTGCCTCATTATGGTGTTCTTCTATGCGTGTGCGTGCATTTCTGATGGGTGTCATCATCCACAGTTCCAGTGCTTAGCCAGCATCCCCCAGTAAATGGCCATGTGGGATGTCCTCCCTAGCAAACATCTGCTACAGCTGTCATGGGTGCCAGATATGTGAATCATGAAAACTGCCAGAACTGCCAGCACACACATTCAGGATAATGCCCTGGGCACTGCACATGACCTGGCAGTTGATGGAGTGGTTTCCCTTGCAGTTGACATATATTCTACCTTCCTCACAGGGTGGTGCCTCGATGTGTACATGAGTGCATTCTATGGTATCCAGTACCTCAGGGTAGTGTTCTACACAGTAGAAGAGTGTCATACTGCTGGCCCTCTTCTCAAGGGTGTGGGGAAAATAAATGTGCTGACTGGCATGTGGTAGCATGGCATCCAGGAACTGGTGGAGTACCCTGGAAACAGATACCTGTGAGACCCCAGTCATGTCCCCAGTTGGTCTTTAGAAAGTACCTGTAGCTAGTATCCTAAGGGCTACACATACCTTGGTTTCCACTGGGATGGGTTCCCCTCTACTGGCTCTGGGTCTGAGTTGAGGTCAGCACAGCTCAGTGAGGTCTTGTAGTATGTATGTGTCCACCCTGTAGTGCTATACAATCTCTAGCTCATGTAGCTCCTGGTAGATTACCCTGGGCATGAATACTCTTCTCCTTCTCAGTCTATGCCTATGGTCAGCATCAGCAGCAGCTGCTTTGACCTCAGCATCTAGCACATACATATGTATCAGACCTGCAGCAGGCCCTAGCATTCTTTCAGTTAAAATTCCCAAGTCTGTACTCCAATGGTGCAGAGTATGAGGAAAAAAAATCAAATTGCAGGGTGTATACATACTTTATATTGCTATGCTGTAGCTATAGCCTGTATGGTTGGCTAGCTATGATGTATCCCATCTGCCAAGTATATCATTAAGGGGTTTTAATGGCCCTAGTTTAATTGAAACGGGGCTCATCAGTAATTAATATATTCGTCAGTAATTAATATATCATTGACTTTCTCAACCAATTTGCTTTTGACAGCTTTCCTTACTAAGCATTGTGGCATGCCACGCAAACCCACTCCACAAAGATAAACAGAGCTTAGCAGTCCATAGACACACCCCCATGGAAGATCATGCTCAGCATGGTGGTGCACCACATAAACACATGCAAACATGATGAAACATGCACCTCAGAGGTAAACACATCTTAGCAGTCAGTGTACACACCACCTGCTGAGCTCAGCAGCATGCCACAAAAACAGGCACCGCTAACCACCAATGAGCTTACAATAACTCACACACACACACTGCCCTTTGATGTCAGCTAGCTCTTCTGTGGGCACTAACATGGTTCTGTGCCTACATGGATGGGATCTGCAGACACGGATACCCATTTGTGCTATTTAGTAATCCCAGCTCATTTGCATACAGATCCATGCACAGAACCTAGAAACTACATGGTTCCAGGCCCTGCCTCATTAGCAACCACAGCTGTGTAACATTGTGCTTACTCCAAACAGGGTCTTATGATGCATTACTGTAACAAACTCAAGTTCTGGTTTTTACACTCTTTTTATATATTTTTTTCCACAAAGACATGTTTGCATATTGCGGCATGCTGCACAAACATACCCAGGGTATTAAAATATATATACATATTTTACATTATTTTCCATAGTTTTGGACACATGGTGGATAGTTTCGCACATACCTGTGTCCACTATGCTATTTCTGACATTCTAAGTACACCTTTACAGCCCCTGGTGTCATTTTTATATCCTTACATCCTGTGCACAGAATTTTTTCCGTGTACATTATGGACATCAACATGGGGTTTGCAGGGCTACCTATATGCTTGCTGGATTGCACTACCATCCTCATTTGCATGCATTTCACCTGCTTATGAGGTGATTTGCAGGCCATACACACGTCCATGTTTGCACACTTGTGCATACCCCTCAGCTCCGTTTACTGGATTGCACATCTGCTTACTTCTGTGTAAGCACCATGCCACTATGCCTACACAGAAAATAAGTCCATGTAGGCTTTCTTGAAATCCTCCCATTGTCATTTTAACATTTGGTCTACTAAATGTCACGAGAATGGTATTCAAAATGCCTGTCAAACTTCAGTGTAAAACTAAATCCCTCATGTTTAAAATATTACTTTTACATATTGCTAAGAAAAATGTAAGGGGATATTTTTTCTCACAAGCACAAAAAACATAAATTGTGCATAAAAGTATCAGTTCAATAAAACAAATACAGCAGCCATTTTCAAAGTGCAGTAATGCCCTCCAATGTGGGCATTATAGGGAATTATAGATCTTTTGGGGAAGATCTTTTGTTTCAGAGTAATGGTGAGTGGGGAACAGAGGTGAAGAAGAGAGTATAGGCAGGATGGAGAGGGTGGAGAAGAGTGTCAGGAGTGATTTGTGACAGATGAGTACCAGTAAGAGTGAAAGAGAAGGTCTACAAGAGGGTAGTGAAACCAGCTATGTTATATGGGTTGGAGACAGTGGCATTGACAAAAAGGCAGGAGTCAGAGCTGGACGTGGCAGAGATAAAGATGCTAAGATTTGCACTGGGTGTGATAAGGGTGGACAGGAATAGGAATAAGTATATTAGAGGGTCAGCCCATGTTGGAAGGTTTGGAGACAAAGCCAGAGAGGCAAGATTACATTGGTTTGGACATGTGCTGAGGAGGGATGCAAAATATATTGGGAAAAAGATGCTAAGGATGAAGCTGCCAGGTAACAGGAAAAGAGGAAGGCCTAAGATAAGGTTTATGGATGTGGTGAGAGAGGACATGCAGGTGGTTGGTGTGACACAGCAAGAGGCAGAGGACAGGAAGAAATGGAAACAGGTGATCCACTGTGGTGACCCCTAATGGGAGCAGCCAGAAGAAGAAGAAGATCTTTTGGGGAAGAGAGGCCATCTGCCTGTGGTATCAGGACTCACAGGAAAATAATAGGCCTCCAAGAAGTACAGAATTCCTCTGTCTGTGACAACTATGGTGTCAGTGAGTGTAGGCACTGGCCATTACCAGAGAACTGGTGAGGTCCCACACAGGCAGATTGACAGGAGTGCTCAAAGGAGGACTGCTGTCCATCCACCACCTATCTCAGTTGTCAAATCACAGGTCACTCACAGCATGTTTTGGGCTTTCATGGAGGCACAGGCGCATTCTGAATGCAACACCAGATGGATGCTTAGGGTTATGGATGCTGCACAGTCTGACATCCGTGACTGTCTCCACCGCACTGGTGACACCTTGGATTGGTTCACTGATGTAGTGGACAGACAGTGGGCTAAGACAGTGTCTGTCTTTGACCGCACATTACCTGTGCTGGAACATCTGGTTGGAGTCGGGCATCAGGTACGTGGACATAGCCCAGCAACACCATCTGCTGAGAGTCCACATGGCCATGCACACTTACGCTCCTGTAGTGGTAGTACCTCCAGTGTTACACAGGGAAGTTTGCTGTCCACACCATGATGTGGTAGGCCATGGGCATGTGGTCCTGGGTGGTCCTGTAAGGGACATGAGCCCAGCAGACAGCAGTCACCATCAGGTACTAGCACCACATCTGATCTTGGGCATAATGGTGCCAGGTTTACACCCGATGAAGCCAGTTCCCATGTTCATGGCCAGAGACAGTGAACTGTCCACTCTACCATGTACAGTCTACAGCTGTCCATCATACACATATGTAGGGCTAGCACTGGGCTTGACTGTGTACACGTAAACACTTCAGCACCACTGTCACATGCAGGTCACCAGCAGATGCACATGGCACCTTTTCATGGCCCTTCTAACCAGCACCCACTCCTGACTCACACACATGCTAACTGTTTGGGACAGCCTATACCTCTGGCAACCCCACATCACACCCTGTGCATTTGATGACACCTGTGCCACATCCCTGCCATCCATGCCATCAATGCAGGGACCTGAAAATATGTGTCTGATGCACAGGGTGACTATATTACCTCACACGTCTTTATGTAGTGCAGTAGTGTTATGCCATGGCAGTTGCTGTGGGCCATGACAGGTACTGTATGCTGGCATGTGTCATGATCAAACTTTGTGTATTTTTGTTGCCTGATTGTACACTGGTGGGAGTGTTACAGAATGACAATTGTGTCACGGAACTGTGTGTGTTTTGTCCCTGGAGTCTACATAGTTAAACTATGGACAAATCGTGGCAATACAGTGGCACAGGATGGCAAGGCAGCACAGTAGAAATATGATGTCAGCAAAGTATGCCAGTATACATGCATGGCTCCCTAGCTGTATATGTGTAGAACAGTGTTTCAGGGACAATGGGGAAAGTCAGTGCCATCATGCTTTCATACCCTGTGACAAGGTCTGCTAATGTTGATACATGTCACCTGGGTATTCTGCACGTACAAATCTAGATGGTGGCGGACATCAGTTATGCTTATATATATGAGGGCAATTTAGGGCCAGCGGCTAGTCACAGGGCCACAAAATGCATAACCATTGCACAGAGATAGGCATGTCTCTAGTGCTGTTTAGGGAATATATTTACACACACACAACTTGGATACTGTGAGATTAGAACTCCTACCTACCTAGTATTGCACACTACAGCTCAAAGTACTTATCACATGCACCACAGGTTATGTCTGTTGTATATGTTGATGCAGGCACAGTACTTGTGGAGTATGCAAAGTGGCCTTGTGGTAGACAGCATGTGTGGCCTGCAGAGTAATACTGCTTGGTACTGTTAGTGTATCTAGTGTCCTAGGGGTGGGATACCTGGTAATATCCCTACTATGTGTGTACACTTACCAGTCTGGCCATATGTGGCTGTTTGCAGTTTGATAGGTGGATATGTGGCCAGGGACAATATGGCCTGTCCAAGGCATGCATTCACCTATTGTACATTACAACACTCATGTACCTGTGTCTGTCTATATGGTGACAGTCCACAGGCACAGGAGTCTGTGGTGAGTGGATTATGTACTGTTGCCACCTTGGTCTGGTTCCATCAGACAACTATTGGGATGTGTAAGTGCAGATATCCCCAGCATTCAGGGGTATGTAGGGACATTCGTACATCCCCACCCATATCTATATAAATGTGTATAACAGGCATGTCTCCTTAAGTGTTGTGTGTTACGTTATTTCAATGTGTTATGTAGAGATATGTGGAGAGTCTATGTATCATTGTACATTATATAGCTATATCTCCTCACAGTAAGACATTGTCCTGTTCGATTCTCAGTTAGAGCGTCTTCTGTGTGGAGACATGCGTGAATGGGCGCACCTTCGTTGAAGGTTGTGCATCAGAGCTGGCAACTCGGCACGTAAAAATCTACTGCCAATCATTAGCAGACCGAAGTTCCGCTGTGGTGACCCCTAACCGGGAAAAGCCGAAAGACACAACATATACATCTTGTTACTATATATATATATATATATATATATATATATATATATATATATACACACATATATGTGTGTGTGTGTGTGTGTGTGTGTGTGTGCACCACATACTGATAGAGATACTCATCAAGCTTGAGGGGGATAGGGAGAGACAGATATGCATATGTAGCTATATGTATGTACAGATATATTTCAACATAGCAGGTCTCGAGCAGTAGAGGCAACAGACTTGGACTCAAGTTAGCTAAGTGTAGGAGCATGCCCAGTGTGAATATCAGTACTTACAAAGTGATTCCAGGCCAGAGCTACCTGTACTCTAGTCCAGGATTATGTGTGCTGCAGGCCATTGGCTGCTGCACCTGTTACTATAGTACTGCACTTCCCTGATATTGTCCAAGGCATTCCCTGGCTGTTTTCTGACCTTAATACATAACTCATACCTTACAACTGTACAGAGCTTCACAGACTGTCCAGAATTTTGCCTCATATGTTTGGTCCATTTTACATAATATTGTGGTTTTCTGACAAATTAGTGGCATATCAGTGCTGACTGAAGTCAATAAATAATGACAGGCATTTGAGTTTCAGAATCCATACACATCAGGAGATTCATGCTAATGCAAGACCTGTTATTCTATCAATATTCTATGTTTGTAAGAACAAATATTTAAAACAAGTCCCTATTTGTGGGCCTTAGTCCCACTTTTGTTCATGGCTTTGGCCAGATCTCCTGCTCAAAGAGGTTGAAAGGTATGATGTGACTGGACTACATAATGTAACACCACACCAAGGGTGACAGTCTGCATACCCCTCCCTGTACATGTTTTTGCAGAATGTCCAGCATTTTGCCCCATATGTCTACTCTGTTCCTCATACATTTGTGGTTTTAAGGTACTATACTGTAAACAGCAGTCACTGAATTGTTGTAACTGCTGACACATTTCAGTGATGGCCTTTACATCCTGCAGTTAATCTGACCTGTTGTAACCTGCTGTTATACTAGCCACGTTCTAGGTTACTCAGAGCATGTATAATGTCTGTCTGTAGGTATGGCCATTTGTCCCCCCATTCCCTCTGGTTTTGTCCAGCTTTTTTGCAGTAACAGATTGAGGGATTATGACAGTCTGTGGGAATACCGCCATATGAGTACCTCACATGCAAAAGATGTTGGATGCTGCCAGATTCGAACAATCAACACAATCGCCCATGCTACTGTCCATGGCACAGTGAACTACACCAGCCGCCAGACAGAGAGGTTTCATTCCTCTCACTATCAACAATATACAGAATTGTCTGGTCTGCTGGCATATCATTGCAGACTTACTGTTACGGCAGTTGTATATGCACACTGATGTGTTTGGGGTGAGGGGACAACCAGCCCATGCTCTGCTGGCACTGGCAGTCATGTGATTGTTCTGTGACCCCACTGTTTGGCATCTCCTTTGAATAATATAGTGGAGTTTCCAGCCATGTGACCTAGTGGATATTATGGGGCACATACTTGTGAACAGAGTACCTGTTGTCTCAAGTGGCTGTTAGATCTGTACAAGTAGCCCAGTAGCCTACTATAGATCTCTGCAAGAAGCCCAGTAGCACACTATATATAGCCCACTATATTCCCTTGCATACATGTGGCAGATCCATACATATGCTATCATATTGTAGTACCCCTTACAAGTGGTGTATAGGAGAGTGACTTACTTTGTGAATGCAGCAGCTGACAGACCTGTAGTTTGGGGCAGACTCTGTCTGATGCATGCAGTCCAAAGCCAATACATGGTGAGGTACAGGTTGTGTGGTCTGGCTGGCATAATTTTTACTAATGTGTGTGTGAGTCAGAGTAAGGTGTCAGTCCCTAGGGTCCTAGGTTGTCAGTGCATGTGCTATGTCTTGTCTCTTGGTCATGGCCAGAGCATATTAGGCACACCTATGTCTGCCTACAGGGACAGCCTTAGGGGGTTCCTCCTCTGTGTCTCCCTGTGCGTGTGGCTGTGGTGACCTAGGCTCTGGTGGGGGGGCTGTGTATCCCTTCCCTTTGTTGATTCTGCTGCAGCTGTTTCTGCAGGATCATATTCTGTAGCATGGCACATACTGTGAACATTTCAGCACATGTGGCTGTAGAGTACTGCAGGGCTCCACCAGATATATTGAGACACCAGAACCATGACTTCAACAGCCAAACCACATGTTCTATGATGTTCCTGGTTTGTGCATGTGCCTCATTATGGTGTTCTTCTATGCGTGTGTGTGCATTTCTGATGGGTGTCATCATCCACAGTTCCAGTGCTTAGCCAGCATCCCCCAGTAAATGGCCATGTGGGATGTCCTCCCTAGCAAACATGTGGTACAGCTGTCATGGGTGCCAGATATGTGAATCATGATAACTGCCAGAGCTGCCAGCACACATATTCAGGATAATGCCCTGGGCACTGCACATGACCTGGCAGTTGATGGAGTGGTATCCCTTGCAGTTGACATATATTCTACCTTCCTCACAGGGTGGTGCCTTGATGTGTACATGAGTGCATGCTATGGTATCCAGTACCTCAGGGTAGTGTTCTACACAGTAGAAGAGTCTCATACTGCTGGCCCTCTTCTCAGGGGTGTGGGGAAAATAAATGTGCTGACTGGCATGTGGTAGCATGACATCCAGGAACTGGTGGAGTACCCTGGAAACAGATACCTGTGAGACCCCAGTCATGTCCCCAGTTGGTCTTTAGAAAGTACCTGTAGCTAGTATCCTAAGGGCTACACATACCTTTGTTTCCACTGGGATGGGTTCCCCTCTACTGGCTCTGGGTCTGAGTTGAGGTCAGCACAGCTCAGTGAGGTCTTGTAGTATGTACGTGTCCACCCTGTAGTGCTATACAATCTCTAGCTCATGTAGCTCCTGGTAGATTACCCTGGGCATGAATACTCTTCTCCTTCTCAGTCTATGCCTATGGTCAGCCTCAGCAGCAGCTGCTTTGACCTCAACATCTAGCACATACATATGTATCAGACCTGCAGCAGGCCCTAGCATTCTTTCAGTTAAAATTCCCAAGTCTGTACTCCAATGGTGCAGAGTATGGGGAAAAAATCAGATTGCAGGGTGTATACATACTTTATATTGCTCTGCTGTAGCTATAGCCTGTATGGTTGGCTAGCTATGATGTATCCTATCTGCCAAGTATATCATTAAGGGGTTTTAGTGGCCCTAGTTTAATTGAAACGGGGCTCATCAGTAATTAATATATTCATCAGTAATTAATATATCATTGGCTTTATCAACCAATTTGTTTTTGACAGCTTTCCTTACTAAGCATTGTGGCATGCCACGCAAACCCACTACACAAAGATAAACAGAGCTTAGCAGTGCATAGACACACCCCCATGGAAGATCATGCTCAGCATGGTGGTGCACCACATAAACACGTGCAAACATGATGAAACATGCACCTCAGAGGTGAACACATCTTAGCAGTCAGTGTACACACCACCTGCTGAGCTCAGCAGCATGCCACACAAACAGGCACTGCTAACCTCCAATGAGCTTACAAGAACTCACACACACACACAAACATACTGCCCTTTGATGTCAGCTATCTCTTCTGTGGGTACCAACATGGTTCTGTGCCTACATGGATGGGATCTACAGACACGGATACCCATTTGTGCTATTCAGTAATCCCAGCTCATTTGCATACAGATCCATGCACAGAACCTAGAAACTACATGGTTCCAGGCCCTGCCTCATTAGCAACCACAGCTGTGTAACATTGTGCTTACTCCAAACAGGGTCTTATGATGCATTACTGTAACAAACTCAAGTTCTGTTTTTTACACTCTTTTTATATATATTTTTTTTCCATAAAGGCATGTTTGCATACTGCTGTATGCCGGGCAAACATACCCAGGGTATTAAAAAAAATATATATATTTTACATTATTTCCATAGTTTTGGACACATGGTGGATAGTTTTGCACATACCTGTGTCCACTATGCTATTTCTGACATTCTAAGTACACCTTTACAGCCCCTGGTGTCATTTTTACATCCTTACATCCTATGCATGGAATTTTTTCCGTGTACATTATGGTCATCAACATGGGGTTTGCAGGGCTACTTATATGCTTGCTGGATTGCACTATCATCCTCATTTGCATGCATTTCACCTGCTTATGAGGTGATTTGCATGCCACAGACACTTCCGTGTTTGCACACTTGTGCATACCCCTCAGCTCCGTTTACTGGATTGCACATCTGCTTACTTCCATGTAAGCACCATGCCACTATGTCTACACAGAAAATAAGTCCATGCAGGCTTTCTTGAAATCCTCTCATTGTCATTTTAACATTTGGTCTACTAAAATTCACAAGAATGGTATTCAAAATGCCTGTCAAACTTCAGTGTAAAACTAAATCTCTCATGTTTAAAATATTACTTTTACATATTGCTAAGAAAAATGTAAGGAGATATTTTTCTCACAAGCACAAAAAACATAAATTGTGCATAAAAGTATCAGTTCAATAAAACAAATACAGCAGCCATTTTCAAAGTGCAGTAATGCCCTCCAATGTGGGCATTATAGGGAATTATAGATCTTTTGGTTCAGAGTAATGGTGAGTGTGGAAGAGAGGTGAAGAAGAGAGTACAGGCAGGATGGAGAGGGTGGAGAAGAGTGTCAGGAGTGATTTGTGACAGACGTGTACCAGTAAGAGTGAAAGAGAAGGTCTACAAGAGGGTAGTGAGACCAGCTATGTTATATGGGTTGGAGACAGTGGCATTGACAAAAAGGCAGGAGTCAGAGCTGGATGTGGCAGAGATAAAGATGTTAAGATTTGCACTGGGTGTGACAAGGGTGGACAGGATTAGGAATAAGTATATTAGAGGGTCAGCCCATGTTGGAAGGTTTGGAGATAAAGCCAGAGAGGCAAGATTATGTTGGTTTGGACATGTGCTGAGGAGGGATGCAAAGTATATTGGGAAAAAGATGCTAAGGATGAAGCTACCAGGTAACAGGAAAAGAGGAAGGCCTAAGATAAGGTTTATGGATGTGGTGAGAGAGGACATGCAGGTGGTTGGTGTGACAGAGCAAGAGGCAGAGGACAGGAAGAAATGGAAACAGGTGATCCACTGTGGTGACCCCTAATGGGAGCAGCCAGAAGAAGAAGAAGATCTTTTGGGGAAGAGAGGCCATCTGCCTGTGGTATCAGGACTCACAGGAAAATAATAGGTCTTCAAGAAGTACAGAATTCCTCTGTCTGCAGCATTAGGCCTCCCATCATCCCTGTGTGGTCTGTTAGCTTTTTGTAATGCGAACCCTGTCATGCATTATTATTTAGTTAGCTTGTGACGTGGAATTAGTATTTTAAACTCTTATGCAGCAACACAGTGTAGCACCAGTGGTATAAATGTATCATTTCTCAGATTAAGTATAATTCAACAAATCTTCATAAAAGTACAGATTTGTATCAGCAAAAAAGAAAATTCAGCCCGCCTTGTATGTACATTATGCATTGGATAAGCTGTACTTGTGATACCTAAACACCTTATCAGTTTCACCTGCTTGGCCTTTTGGATATGAAACTATACATGTTCCACATTTTCTTGAAATCATCCACCATTTTGAACCCTGCTACCACTTTAAGAAAGCTGTTAATTGTACCTTTTCGTTAATCAGTACCTTGTACTGTGTCAGAGTAGCACATAATTTTCCTTTTCTTCTGTTGCTGCCTTATTTTCCTGTCCTGACTTGTTCATACTGCATCACAAATTAGATGTTTTCTGGCAAGAAAGACTTAACTCTCGTGAGTGGAACTTATTGCAACATTCACTCTGCCTGATACTAGTATTGAATAAATGTACAGTAATAAGGAGGAAAATGAGCTTATGTATCAGCTAGAAGATCTGGCCAAATAATTTATTTTGTGATGCAGAATAGGCATCGGACATTTATATCTCTAATGCATTGTCTAATAACTTTGACTAATGGAGTAGTTGCAAGAAGCTGAGTATCCTCACATATCCTCATCACATCACCATGTCAGACTCATTTAGGAAATGAGATATGAAGCTGAATGGCAACCTGTCAATCAGTTGCTGGTAATCCTATGTCCCATGTCTAATATACACGTTGATAAATTTTGTTATAATCTGAAAGGTATCAAGTGTTTCTTACACAGTACCAACCAGATAATATTACATTTACTAGGTATACCAATGACACTTTTGATTTGTTCTTCTGCCTTCTACTTTTATGAAGAGGACTGAGTATTAGCTTACCCAGATTATATGTTTTGAACAAAGATTCTCATGGTAGCAATCACCAATACACAGATCTCACAAGATTAAGAAGATAATATTGAAGACCTACTGCATTCATTAACACTGATGATTAAGGCTGTATTGTAAGACACGTCCACCATTAAAGAGCAGTCTATGAAATGTGTTTGAAAATGTATACCATGGAAAAAGTCACTCAGCACGGGATCTGCAGAAACAGGAGCAAGCATTTCTAAACATGCCATGCAAATAAATAAAATGCAGATTTGACCATGATGCATTGATAAAAATGCTGTGAGTTAGAAAACTGATCTGTATGTAATAATCTGCGTTATTGGCCTGCTGGTGGCAAATGGGGGCCCAGAACCTGTCAGATTTGTGCAAGAAGAAATGACAATACTTCTTCAATCACATGTTCCTCCTGCAATTGAAAGGGATCACTAGAGCTTGACTAGGATAAGAAATAATGATTTCTGAGGCATATGATTTTTAGTTGCTTGACTACAATGTCTGTGATGCTATTTTAGGCATAAAAGAAACAAGAGAACGTGGTGTATTAGGGAAGATCACATAACCAGGAGTTGAAATCACTCCCAACCGTATGCCAAATCATTAAAAAAGCACACTTGTTCCAGCCATGAAGCATTTTAGAGATTTTGGCTAAAATGCTCAATTGCAGTTCTCTGTACAGCTGCTTAAGTGAAGCAGCAACAACTTCTTTTTAATTTTAACATGCCAATGTTTGTGTAATTACTGAGGCTTGGATTAAATGCAAAGAAAGCATTCTTTCCATACTTGGCTTTTGCACCTGCCGTGCCTTCAGGTGTGATGGTAACTGTACTGATGTCTCCATATTCATTAAGGATCATATCAACCCCAAATCACCAAAAATAAGACAAACTGCCAACTTATAATCTACTACAGGATAACTCCATGTCTCCAATAATCATTTAGATTCCCCTGAGTATTCAAGTTCTCCATACTAACAAAAACTCCATAATTTTGGAAGACTTTAACTGCCTCACAACTAAGTGGAGCTCCTATACTACAACGTAGAGTATGCCTTAAACTTCTTAGACTTAATTAAAAAAATCCCTGGAACAGATGCGTAATAAACACAACAAAGGACATAATCTTCTAGAGCAGGTCTTCATGAATGTTGCCTCTACATGCACTCTTCCCACAGTCTCTCCTTCTCCAGTTAAGTCAAACCATAAAATGGGACATTTGACTTAAAAATCTCCAAAGCCCCTGAAACCAACATCTCTGAATTTAATGACTTCAATAAAATTAAATATAAAAATATAAAAATTCACCCATGACAGCATCAACTCAGACAATGACACAGCAGTCAGCTTCTCAGAGGTGTTCTACAAGCACTCACATAAATGTATAGAATTAACTGTCCTAATCAGTACAAAATACAATATGAAATTCAAAAACAAAGCACCCTTTTGGCCAGCAACATTAAATTTACAACAGAAAAAACTCTCAAAGTATATAGCATATCTCTTAATAACAGGTATAGTATAAAAATATTTCTAAGAAACTGTTAGGACTAGTAAAACAATCCATGAACTTAGGATACATCCTGAAGCTAAAATAACTACTAGTCTTTCTTTAGCTACATTAGCAACCAATGAAACAATAACCAACAATGCTCAAGACTTATTCTGAATGGGACCACCAACTACGACCCAATAGATCTTGCTAATATGCGAGCAAACAAGGTTTGTGCAAACATCATGCTGCCAATATCTGTCGAGAATCCACATAACCTAAAATCCCTTATACCTTTATATTATAGCCAATGGGTATGCTCTGTAAGTGCTGTCAGAGACAAAAAATATTTCCTTTATGGGACCTGACAATATGCCTGGGTGTTTAATAAACAGCAGTAAGCATCCCCATTCTGAACCTTTCCTCATATTGTTTATTTGTTTAACCTAAACTTAACCACATGATTTGCTCCTGAATTATGGTGCACTGCAATGGTGATACTCTTCCACAAGACTAGCCCTACCATGGACCCTGATATTTATGGACCGATCAGTTTTATGAGCCTGATCTGTAAAACTATGAAGTATATCTTAACTGACCTCATCAATTACAATATCAAAAATTCATTAGGCTAGGCCCTCAAACATCTGACTTCATCAAAGGGAGATCCTTCCTATTAAATCTAGTCAACTCCTTTAAGAGGGACACATAGGGGACCAACAAGGAGAAATTTGCCTTTTCCCCCACTGTAGTGCGATCCCTGAATTGGTATATTTAGTTAGGAGGAAGTGGGGGTGCAGTCCCCCACATTGGGGGCTATGGGGAGTGTAGCCCCCCCCCCTGGGTAGGTTGTAGATGGTGTGATGTGTTCTCTGTGAGTTTTTGGCCCAGTGGTTACTTACCCTGGGAAACATTTTGACTCTGTGATCATTCGTTTATTTGAAGTTTTGGCATTCTCGGCTCGGTTATATTGTCTTCAGTTATGTGTTATTACAGGTATATGAAGTAAACCCATATATATATACATATATATATATATATATGTATATATATATATATATATATATATATATATATATATATATATATATATATATATATATATGTGCGTGTGTGTGCTCCTGAATAGGTCAATTATGTGTTAGGCTGACAGCTGTCTAGTTGACTACATAAGTTCAGCTGGGTAGCTGATGGACAGGTTTGTGAGATCGCACAAATTCAGTGGATGGAAAATTTGCCCTTAACATGCGTTTGTGTGAGCTCTGAGTTAGTATACATAATTCACAGGGGGCGTAGAGGGCACAGCCTTGCATCTGCAAAAAATGATGTTTTTGTTTGTTTTTGCAAAAGTAAATTTTGCATGTGCAGATGTTGTTTCTCAGTGCATGCATAGTGGGTCAGTTACATTGTTTTCAAGCTTCTGCTGCTGATGCTGTCACAGTTGACCTTGGATGTTTTAGATTAAAATTAAATATAGAACACCCCCCCACAAATATATAGACAGATAGATAGATTAAATAGACAGATAGATAGATAGATAGATAGATAGATAGATAGATAGATAGATAGATAGATAGATAGCCATACAACTGTATCAAAGAACTCTAATAGACATATTGCAAAACATATATTGTCTGATTTTTTTAATTTAAAAGGGTGAATATTAAATAAAAAGCATTGGTATTTCTGCTATCAACAGATACCTACTGTAAAACTAAAGAATTAGTATCATAGTAATTAAGCCTTGAGATAGCAACTGCACTTTATTGTCTAAAATGTTTCCATGTCTGCCGCAGTGAATTTTTTTATATCAGTTGAGTTCAGTTTGTTTCAAGGCTATTTCCAAATGTATTTATTAATAAGTTACTACCCAGGTTTGGGTTACCATTGTCTTGTTGGATCAGTAAGGTTTACTGCTTATTTTTAAACCAAAGTAACCCTTTTCAGTTATTTGAACCTTTGTAACATGGTTCACTACACGGCAAATCTAGGTCCAATCCCTTTGCATCCTTACAGCAACTTGATTTCACATATCAATTGTGGAAACTCTGAAAAAGTGCAGTTCTGTTAAGCAAAACCAGGGACAGTTAACTTCAGCACAACGTTTTACAAATTTAAGTGGAACTTGTCTCTTAGTGCCCTGATCTGTCATAGTATTAACAGACTTGACATGAAAGGTTTCGTCTGCTTTTTAAACTTCAGTAACCCAACTGGGAATTTATGAACCTTGATAACATAATACGCCACAGGGCAAATCTTCTGTCTCTCAGCCCTTATCTCTATATGTGCACACATTGATTATTTTTAAATATGTCTGCTAATAAAATATATATACCAAGTGTTCCTTATCCATAAATAGTAGTAGGTGTCTATACCGCAGAGGTCTTATTGTTTTAATATTTGTCTTTACTTCAAAAATACAAAAAGGGAAAATATCTAGTGTTTTAATGGTTGACTCCTATACACTGCACTACATTGAGGTAGGCAGAAGGTAAAAATCACACAACCGGCAGTAGCTGTTTCAATGGAAAAGTCAAAGTACACATTTATGGCTTTACTTTAACTTTTTTTGTTGAGAAGGGCTGGACTTCATGTTTTTAGCTTAGATTAAGTGTTTTTTATTAAATGACTTGCCTTTTTGTTCTAATTATTTATTACTGGTTATATTTTACTTTTGGAATTTAATGGTTACTTATATATTACTGCTGTAGAGTAACATAAAGCTAGAAATTGTACCAGAAAAACACTGAAAGGGTGGTTAGGCACAAAAAAGGATACAAACATAATAGGCAATAACAATATGGGTGAGCAGACTGCAAGATGTCTGCAGCCCTTATCCATGAATTATTTCATGGTTTCTAATAAAGTGTAGTTTTCACCCTGTTGCATTTATTTCCTAATAAAACAGTCTACTAAAGGTATACATATGTGTTAAATGTCTAAACACTGATCTCTTTATGTGCACCAGAATCAAGTAAAATATTTGGCTATGTGTATATTCATGTAAGTCACGTAACTAGGTTGCCATTAAAAACAAGCTATCTTAAGTATAGATAAAAGTGTAAATGTCTGAAAACTGAAAATTGCTCATCACTATGTCTCATGGAAGGTAGCAAGTATGGGTATGAAATATGTCTTACAAATGCAGTACATGTATTTTGTGCGTGTATGTGCGTGTGTGCATGTGTGCGTGTGTGTGTGTGTGTGTGTGTGTGTGTGTGTGTGTGTGTGTGTGTGTGTGTGTGTATGCGTGTGTGTGTCAGTTATAGGCAGATTACATCTTTCTTCATTATATGGAATACTGGAACAGGAGTCAGTCATACATAACCATGTTTAGTCCACTGCCATAGAATGTTGTAAGTTATCTTAGACCTAGCACACCCAAAGCTCTTATATGTCCTTTTTGCACACTGTTTACAATTGATATAACAGCAAATCTATTAATTTTTTCTTGAAAAGGCTGGAACATTCCTGACACAAAGGGTGCATGTAGATGCAAAGAGTCACTGGGGCAGCTAGACAATTCCCAGCATGGTCTTGACTAGATGCAATTATGATTTCCACAGCATAACACTTAAGGGATATAACTTGACTAGTCGTCATACATTTGTTAGCACTTGTTGCTCATTGTTAGTATGGTAATGCACATCTATTTATTATTTATTATTATTTATTTATTTATTTGCATTTGTTTACCGCGAAGGTCCACTGGGCCAAGATGAGCCCATTTTTAGTGGAGGCCTGGGGAGAAAAGCTCCACAATAACAGTAATTTACAACACAATAGTACAGCAGCAGAGAGACACAATTCTTTGTAGCATTTAGATACAACAGAACACTTACAGTACTATACAGGACTACAAGAGTAACAAATATGGACAATTAATCATATGTACTATGTGTTAGTTAACAAAAGTAAATTAGCATGTCAGTAGCTTAATACTCATAACATGAGTATGCATATTAAAAGGTTATAAGTTCAGATTTCTAATCAGTCACTTCAATATCGAGTTCAGTAGGGATTCCATAACAGAGGACTTAAGGATGTTGTAGTAAAACCAAAGAATTAAGACAGTAAGTTGCAGGTAGAAGGTAGTGACAGACAGAGAAGTAGTTAAAGGTGAGAAAAGTGGAGGAAGAGGGAGTCGGGTTTTGAGAGGTGTAGTATTGCTGCATGAACCTTGCAATAAAGACAACACAAATACCATATAAAGGATTAAAATAATGTAACAGTAAGGCTGTGCAAAAAGAAAGCAAATGTGCCTTCAAAGGGAAACTGTATTAGTTACTAATCCTATTTTAACTAGCAAAAATAAACATGGGGTACAAGTCTATTGTAAGTCTTACAAAGACAGAAAATCAAAAACAAAATCACAAGGAATTTAACAGTTTTGGATAAAGTAGCCTCCATTCTGCTCTTCATTCATGATTTTTTTAAATGTGTTAGCACATAATCATTTAAATATTTTTACTACATTAATTGTAAACTGAGGAAAGTAGCAACATTCAGGGAAGTCTGTGATTACCTGTTTAAAACTTAATTAGTACAGTCAAATATGAAATTGTCTGTTTCTCATAATCAAGATTTCTGTGCTAGAATTCAAGACTGCTGGTTGCCACGTTACTGTCTCAATAAGAATATTTAATAATCTAAGCTTCCTATTGTTAGTCTTAATATATTTAGGGTAAACCCAAAATATGGAGTATATGTGTTTCTTGGTTCCCACAAACATGGTATATTAGAAAAATAGTGGGGGGAAAGATACCTTCTTAGAAAGGGTTAGGTATGCATAATATAAGATAATAAACTGTATATAAAATAATTTCTTGAATATTAGTTTACAACCTAAAAACTTGCTGGGTTGAGAAATAGATGGATTAAATAAAGAAATGTCAAGTAACATGTTTCTGTAATAAATGCTGGAAGATCTTAGTTATTATAATTAGTAAGTTGTGTATGTAAAGTTCAGATAAAAGAGTGTATGATAAAGCAGATTAACATAAGAGCATGATAAACATTTAGACTATTATTTCTTCCATATGGGTGCCCAAGTATTATTTTGCACATTATTTGGTAAGGTCTGAAAAAGTTTAGAAAATTGAGAGATTAAGCAATACTAATAAACATTTGGATACATGAGGCTTCCTTGTGCATTAGGGGAACACAGTGGCGGCTGGTGACTTCAAATCAAAGGGGGGCTGCAGGGGATAGCTGAATGGGTGGGGTCAATGGGAAGGGGTGCGGCCAACTAGAAAGGGGAGGAGCTATGCTCAAAACCACAAAAACTAACTTTAATTAAATATGCTGCCCTGGGTGCCAAACCCTCATTATGAGAGTCCAATCAAGACAAATGAAGTGTAAAAGAATAAAAATATTTAAATGCATTGGCTGCATGACAGCTTACTTAATATCTAGATGGAAACAAAAAGGTTGTGAGGCATGAAAAAATAAATTACTTTTTAAATACATTACGGGAATGCCAGTCAAAATCAAGTATAAGAAAAACAATCAGCACTCAACTCAAACTACTTCTCCTTGCACTGCAGTTCTAATTATAATTTATATTCAGCTTTATTAAAGCACCAAGTAACATGCTGAAAGTAGCAATCTCTGTGATGCCCCCACTTGTAAAAATGTTTCTTATCCAAAACAGACCTGCTGCCTGACAACTATCTACTTGTTTCATGGGGAAAACATGATCAAAGTAAAAATGAAAAGCAAACAAGAAACAAGCTCAAGATACATTGCTTAAATTATTACTGTACAGGTTATGGACCACACATGAATGGCATTCTGTTTAGTTTACTGGTAAAGCCCTCAGAGATCACTAGAAGTCTCCAACAAGTGTAATGAGCTTCTTAAAATAATGTAATCCTGTCCTTTACTACAAATACTGTCATATGCATTTCAATATCCAATGCTTATACATTATCTAGTTAAGTATTCTCTGCATGGCAACAACAGAAAGGCTTCAATGTTGGCAATTCTTTAACAGTATGCTTATTAAAGCTTACTTGCATGTTATGATCTCAGACAAGCTTACTTGATGGTCATTAAAGCATTGCTACTTAAAACACAGAGCAACAGGCACTTTGAGTAATAAGCATAAATCAACAGTACAAAAATATGACAGAAACCAGACCATTCTGCAAAATCAAGAACAGATGAAAAGCCACTGTAGTACTTGTGTCTACCTTGTATGGGGGGATACCCTGCACATTTACACTGCATAACTGCTCCTTGCTTTGCTTGGATACATCTAGAGTCACTACATGGGGGAGTGGGGTGCAACAAGTATGTCACAATTTGAAATGTCTCTGGCTGACGGTGATGGCCCTAACACATTTGTCATACCTCTCACCCTCAGAGCAAGAAATCTGGACAAAGCCATACATAGAAGTGGGACAAAGGCCCAAAAATATGGACAATTTTTAAATATTGCTCTTATAAACTTAGAAAGATAATAGAATAGTAGGTCTTGCATTAGTATGAATTTTCTGAAGGATATGAAATCTGAAACTCAAATGCCTGTCATTATTTTCTAACTTCAGTCTTTAATGATTTACCACTAATTTGCCAAAAAAACACAATTTTATGAAAAATGGACCAAAAATGTGATGCAACAATATAAAATAGCCACACAATACAGCTGGGAACCTGTCAAAGAAGGGACACTTTTTTAATATTAGTCCTGCTAACTTGAGCAGCTGACAAAATAAAAGAGTCTACATGCATTTCTGAAATAAAAGTAATCTATAACTCTGATTATTACAGTTATTTCTTAATTGTAAACCCTCCATGTTTTCTTCCAAAATTGCTATTTTGCAGAGGGGAAGAGCAACATTTTGAGCCAAATTCAGGGACAGTTGAGAGGTTTGGCTATGCCTAATTCTATAAAGCAATTTGCATGTACCTCTCAACCTGTTAATGCAATAAATCTGGACAAGGCCAAATATATTGGGGGAACATATAAACAGTACTAAAAATTGCTCTTGTATAAACTGGGACAGTTGATAGAACAGGTCTTACTTTAGCATGCATTTTTCTGAAGGTTATGAAGTCTGAAACTAGTGTGTCATTATTTAGTGACTTAATTCCTAAATGATTTGCCAGAAAACCACAAATGTTATGAGGAACAAACCAAAAATAAGAAGCAAAAAACCTATTAATTCTTTGAAAATCTGGACAGTTGGGAGGTATAGTTCAGCTGGGGCTGTCTAAGTTTGCCGCCCTTCCCCCTCACAAAACAATGGTCGAACGGAGCCTCCCCCTGCAGCCATTCCAATGATTCATTACTTTGCTATTTCACTCCATTTACCATAAACACTAATGTGCATACTGATTTACTTCTATGATGATTTGAACTTCATTTGAAAGTTTTATTTTGCATTTTACAGCACAAACACTAAGATATCTGCTAAACAAACTTGGCATTAAAACTTCTCTGCCCTTGAAACTCACATTCATTGAAACAGCATTAAAACCCACATTCAAAGAAAATACATTTTACCCGTGGCAGATAAAAATTAATTCTGGGCTGTTTTCAAATCATAGGCCCCTTGCATATGAAACATACATGTGCACTTTGATACACCTTCCTATTGCTTTGAACATTTTTCCAGTAAACAATGAAACAAAACTGCCCAATTCAGAACATTTCCATCATAAAAGTCTACTCAAACTTCTACAGTCCACTATTATCAGTAAATATGCACAATTCTACAGTCCACCATTATCAGTAAATATGCACAATCTCTGAAGTAGTAAAAAAGTCATCTAAATAATTCCACGTTAAATAAATCTGTAATGAAGAGGTTGCTGCTAGCAATCACCTTTATATTTCATGGTTTCATCAAAAAATTAAGTGTCTGATGCCCCTGAGGAATAAATTGCCTAAATTACATTAAAAATAAGCTAGTAATATTGCAATAGGAAATGGATAGCAAACTGATAACAGGCTCATAGTTAGTATCTTAACTTTCAGTACGGCAGCATTCACCCCTTATGGGAGTAGAACTAACAACCTTCTGCATCAAAAGCAAGTACACAACCTGTTGTGCTATTAGCAATGTGAGCTGACTTAGCATAATCAGCACTAAACTTCTCTTCCCCTGCAGCTCTCAGCTCCTTGTAAAATCTACTCAATACTCAACTGTATCTCAACTTCGCAGCACAAGAAGTCTAGAAAAAGCCAAATTTATTGGGGTGAGTCAAAAGGGCAAAAACCAGGGACACATTAAACATTGATTGTATAATCTTGGAAAGCTGCTAAAATAAAATGCTTTGTTACCACCATACATTTTACTGCCAAGGTCCCTGTGCAAAAAAGAGTCAGAACAACATACCATTATGCCAAATCACCTGCTTTGTGAAAGAAAAATGCTGTGTTACCACCGTACATTTTACAGCCAAGGTCCCTGTGCAAAACAGTCAAGAGCAACATACCACTACGCCAAATCAGCTGCTTTGTGAAAGAGAGGAAGACTGAAACTTAAATGGCTATCATTTAATGAACTCAGTTCTCACCATAGCTGTCGACCTCTTAGCACAAAACACCTGGACAAACCCAGTAGTGAGGGAATACAGCCCTCAAACATATTCAGTGAATTCAGTTCTTGCCATAGCTGTCAACCTTAACACAAAAAACCTGGACAAAGCCACTAACAGGGTATTACAGTCCCAAAAATAAGGACAAATTTCAAATAGTCATCTTATAAACTTAAAAAATTGCTATAATAAAAGGTTGTGTTACTATATATTTATTGTTAGAATAAAAAGTTGTTTTACCATGTATTTTCTGAAGTCTATGAAGTCTGAAATTCAAATGCCTGTCAATTTTACTTCTGATGGAACAAAAACAATTTTCAGCAGAGGCCCATGGAGAAATACTGTAGACACATGTCTTTGTAAAATGGCAGGACACCAGAGCAATTCCACACAAACACAGAGATAAGATGCAGACTCGACACAGAAGGCACCCCAGCCAAGAATCAAACCACAAATCCTATAGCTGTGAGGCAACAGTACTGCCACTGCACCATCAAATATGTAAGGAATTAAACATTCAGAAACCTGAAGTCTGAAATTCAAATGCCTGTCAATTTTATTGAACATTGTTAATCAGGACAGTCTGACTTGGAACAAAAAAACAATTTTCAGCAGAGGCCCAGGAAGAAATAATGCAGACATGTCTTTGTAACATGGGAGGACACAAAAGCAAACCCACAGAAACACAGGGAGAAGATACAGACCCCACAAAGAAGGAACCCCAGCCAAGAATCAAACCTGAGAACCTGCAGCTGTGAGGCAACAATGCTACCACTGCACCATCAAATAAAAGCAAACCCACACAAACACAGGGAGAAGATACAGACCCCACAAAGAAGGAATCCCAGCCAAGAATCAAACCTGAGAACCTGCAGCTGTGAGGCAACAATGCTACTACTGCACCATCAAATATCAAGCATTGCAACATTTACAAACCACAGATATTATGAGGAACAGATCAGATCAAATATGAGGCAAAAATCTGCAATTTTTTTACAAATGGTGGTGGGTAGGGAACTCAAGTCTTTAACACCTGCATACAGGGTACAGGGTTCAAGCTTTAGGTATTCCCTACCACACCACAATGAGTCTAACCACCAGTATATTGCACCTGGGGCATTTTCACACACACACACACACACACACACGTACACACGTAAACTCACCATACATAAATCCAACACACTTACCTGCAAGTAAATCACCATACATTCAATGTCCTTTCTCCATAAATCCAATGCAAGTACATCCAAACCCTGCCTGCAACTCCAGACCCACCCGCGAGATCTTCCCGACGAGAGACTGCAGCAATTCCAGACTGCTGGTGTTGCAGTCCGACCCCGACGCGTTTTCCCAGCGAGTCTATGCAGTTTAAAACTGCATAGAATTCTGGGAGCTCTGTTCCTCATGTTTCCCTATCAGGACTGCCTGGAGCATGCGCAGGGACTCTCAGCAGCAGTCCGGACTATTGCGCATGCGCGAAGTCTGTGAATTTTTAAACTTTTTTTTCTTTTTTATTTATTTGTTTTTATTTTTATTTCTTTTAGTTTCAGTTGAGGGGGCTGCAGTCCGGCAGTCCAATAGCACAGGCCGCCCCTGGGGGCAGATAGCTTAACATACAAAAGCTCCCGCATTCTAAGATGGCCACCAACTAGATAGCACACACTTCAACTTACTCCAACTTCTAACTATGAATCTAACCTCATCTAAAGCTACTGCTGCATCAAAAATCTACACAAAAGCATCTCCTGCAAAATTAAAACTAATATCTTATCTGAAGGAAGCATATTTTTAACTTCTAAGTGTAAAAATAAGAAATACATACCTTGGATCTGGGAGATGACTAAGCAGTGATTCCTGTACATGTGCTGGGGCCTGTAATTAGCAAGTAGCAGCTATAAAGAAGAAAAGAAGCAAACTTTCACACAACAAAGAAAAATGGATCAAATGGAAATGCACACATCTAAGACAAGATTATCTCAAATTTCTTCTTCTGAAAAAGAAGCTATCACTAAGATGTAGAAAACTACCAAATCACAAGCTGAAGCTGCAAAGTATCAAATGAAATCAAAAAGTGATCAATCTTTTGACATGGAGGAACTAAACACAGCCTTGATGCCGCTGCAAGCAGAAATACAATCTTTCTCCTCAAACTTACAGCATTTGGCAACAACTTAGATCAAATAATAACCAGACCAGATAAAAATGAGGCTAGAATACTGAGTAATGAGACAAAGATAGAAGAAATACAGAAAGCTGCTTCCATCACTGAAAACTCATTCAAAGAAATGCAACAAAAACTGGTTGATCTTGGAGCTAGAGTAAGAAGAAATAATGTATTGATTAGAGGCATCCCAGAAAGATATGATCGATCACAACTAACTAATGTGGCAAAATAAATTTTTGATCTCCTTCTTGACAACAAAGAATTGTCTCAAATAATTGTTATTGAAAGAATACACTGTGCTCTGAGAAAATCTCAAACTGTGGATGCCCCCAGACAAATATATGCAAGGATTCTTAACGCTTCACATGCTCAAGCAATAATTCAGGCTGCAAAAAAAAAAGAAAACACATAGCATAGAATGGCTGCAAGATAACCTTTGCTCAGGATCTGCCTCTACAGTTAAAACAGTTAAGACAAGTCCTATCGCCTTACTGCACTTACTTAGTAAGCAAAAATAGCAGATTCCAAATTAAATATCCAGCAACTTTGCAATTTCAATATAATGGCTTAAATTATACAGTAAAAAATAAAGAAGAAGCAAAAATGGCTTTTCTCAAAGCTTTTAAAGAACTGCCATGAAGTGATGTGCTTTTACCTCAAAAGGATCCTAACACAATGAATAAATACTTCTATACACCTGTGCATGCTAAATTGACGTAAATGACAAGGTAAAGTACTTAAATTACCTTTTTTTCTATCTAAATCAATTGCTTTCCATTTGGGCATTCTAATTCAGTTCAGACAGTATCTCCACACGGTTCCAAACGAACTACAACACCCATAATCCTTTGCAATAGTGAATCAAGAAGATTAAGCATAACTGAGGTCAAAGGAACAGCTACAGCATCTATCTAAACCCAAATAATGCCAAAAACCTGTGTTTGCAGTTATAAATGAAAGCAAGGCTCTCACATTTCAGAAAACCTTTGGATTTGTACTTTCCTGATTAAGAAAGTGAAGAATCTCGTGCAAATGGCGTCTGGAAGGTAAATCCAGCCCAGAATTAAGTCTAACAGCTTAAACGACTATATACAAATGTAAATATATAGGTTCTTGTTTTTTTTTTCTTATTTCTTCTTTTCTGAATATACACAAGCTGGACTAAAAATAATCTTCTGGGTCAGATGCTGAAGCAGCTGCTACAGCTGCATACAATAACTAGTCCTTATTAGGAAAGCAAAGTAATGTAGTTGGGTCTGTTTTGTTTTATCTGCTGTTCACATGTTTTCTTTAGCTCTCAAATAAGTATGCATCAAAAATGTAAGCATACCAACTTTGAACAGCAGAGACTATCAAAGACTTTTTGATACTGTTTTGTCTGTTCACAAAGCTGAATCTTGATGTATACGTGCTTGATTCATATATAACAAATGGATAATCAGGACTATAATTGTTCTTAGCTGTACATACAGACCCAACAAGTAAAGAACTGCTGTACACTAAAAAGGACTGTATTTGAATTATAAAAATAAGGAACATGCAAACAGTGACTGATAAACTATAAATAAGTTAAATTCAGTTGTGCATGTAAGTATCTGTTATGTGTGAACGTAATAGAAAAACGATGGTTTGCTTTGAATTGTAATATGTTTAGATTGCCGATTAAGTTAGATATCTAAATCTCAGTTAAAAGCAGTTTTAAAAATGATTAGCTTAATTACCTTTAATTGAAGTAAGGGTCAGAAATCATATCTCTTACATATGCTTTGTTTGAGCAAGCTGTTATGTGTGTTGTTGTTTCTTGTTGCTGGGACTTAGAATGACAGAAATTTTATGTATTATAGTTGTTAATGTCGGGGGCGGCTTGTGCTATTGGACTGCAGGACTGCAGCCCCCCCAGCTGTAAAATGAAAAGAACATAAAACTAGCTGGATGTCCTGTGCACATGGACTGCCATCTAACAAGTCCGAATTACAAAAAGAAGGCAATCCGATACCCCAGAAGTCTATGAACTTACAAACCGCATAGACTGCAAGGAGAATGGGGAATAGACTGCAATGACTGCAGTCTACATAGCAGCTGATACTCCTGGCTCGTATTTGATGCACTCTGATTGGCTCCCGGCACACACTCTACAGACTGACTGCTGCAAGGAGTAATGGCGGCTCCGGACTTTTTGTTTGATGATGCTGTAATTCAGAAGCTCTGCATGACCTTGGACTGATGTTTGTGAATTCTGAAGCTATGTATGACCTCAGACTGATATGTGTGTAATTCAGAAGCTCTGCATGACCTCGGACTGACGTGTGTGTAATTCAGAAGCTCTGCATGACCTCGGACTGATGTGTGTGTAATTCAGAAGCTCTGCATGACCTTGGACTGATGTGTGTGTAATTCAGAAGCTCTGCATGACCTCAGACTGATGTATGTGTAATTCAGAAGCTCTGCATGACCTCGGACTGATGTGTGTGTAATTCAGATGCTCTGCATGACCTTGGACTGATGTGTGCGTAATTCAGAAGCTCTGCATGACCTCAGACTGATGTGTGTGTAATCCAGAAGCTCTACATGACCTCGGACTGATGTGTGTGTATTTCAGAAGCTCTGCATGACCTCAGATTGATGTGTGTGTGTGTGTGTGTGTGTGTGTGTGTGTGTGTGTGTGTGTGTGTGTGTGTGTGTGTGTGTGTGTGTGTGTGTGTGTAAAATGCCCCAAATCAATATTCCTGGTGGCTAGAGTTATTCAGGCTCAAACCCTGACCCTTGGATACAGGTAGCAAGAGTAGATTTTTGACTCATATGTGTTCTATATCTGATGACAGGCATTTGAATTGCAGACTTCATACCGCATATGTTTGTTCTGAATCTGATGACAGGCATTTGAATTTCAGACTTCATATTCTTCAGAAAATACATGGTAACACTACGCAAAACCTTTTATTCTAGTGATTTTCTAAGTTTATAAGATCAATATTTGAAAATTGTCTATATTTCTGTGGCTGTATTCCCCCATTATTGGCTTTGTTTAGGTGTTTTGTGCTAAGAGGTTGAGTGCTATGGTGAGAACTGAATTCACTTAATGATAGCCATTTATGTTTCAGTCTTCATGTCTTTCAAGAAACAGTGTATGTAGGCTAGTGGTATGTTGCTCTGACTGTAGTGCATAGGGTCCTGGGCTCAAGACTTGGCAGTGAAATGCATGGTGGTAGCATAACATTTTATTCTAGCAACTTTCCAAGATTATACAAGCAATGTTTAACATGTGTCTCTGGTTTCTGGGCTTTTGTCCCCCCCAACGAATACATTTTGGATTTTTCCAGATTTCTTGTGCTGCAAAGTTAAGAGATACAGTTGAGTGTCAAGTGGATTTTACAAGGAGCTGAGAGCTTGAAGAAAAATTTAGTGCTGCTTATGCTGAGTCTACCTACATTGTTAATAGCACAACAGGTAGTGTAGTTGCTTTCAATGCAGAAGGCTGTGGATTCTTCTCCCACAGTATGTAGATGCATTGCTGATACTGTGCTGTGTTGTACTTTTAAAGGGGGTGGATGCTACAGTTCTAAGAATGTCCTCTTCGGCAGAGATACCTAGTAACTATAAACCTGTTATCAGTTTGCCATCCATTCCCTATTGCAATATTACTAGCTTATCACTTTTGAATGTAACATAGGCAATATATTCCTCAAGGGCAACAGGCACTTTATTTGTAGATGAAACAATAAAATATAAAGTTGTTTGCTAGCAACAACCTCTTCATTAGTTACAGATCTCTTTAATGTGGAATTATTTAGATGACTTTTACTTCTGCAGAGATTGTGCATATTTACTGATACTGGTGGATTGTAGAAGTTTGAGTAGACTTTTATGATGGAAATATTCTGAATATGGCAGTATTGTCATTATTGGTGCATGCATTTTGTTTCATTGTTTACCAGAAAAATGTTCAAAACAATAAATTTAAAATGCCTTCTAACAACTGTACTGTATTATACAAGGAATATAATTTAATACAAATCAGGAAGGTGTTTATTGATTTTCTGATCAGCTCAGGTATACCCCCTCCCAGTTCTTGGTTGGACGTGTTTGATTAGGAAGCAGTTAAATCAACTGTCTAAAAGCACAGACTTTTTTTGTTACTGAATATTTTCACTGAGTCTGAATGCTACTAAAAGTGATGAAGCCAGATTGAAGCAATCACTTCCCTTAGATCTTCACTTTTTTTGGGGGGGGTACTTATTGTCCACACCTAAGGAGCCAAGTTCGTTGTGTAGGATTTCTGCCACACAATTCTCCTGGCTGAACTTTACCTTTCAACTGTCCAGGTCTTCACAAAATTAATAGATTTTTGCTTCTTATTTTTGGTTTGTTCTTCATAAAATTTGTGGTTTTCTGGCAAATCATTTAGGATTGAAGTTACTTAATAATGACAGACATTGAGTGTCAGACTTCATACCCTTCAGAAAAATGTATGCTAAAGCAAGACCTGTTATTCTATCAACTGTCTAAGTTTATGCAAGAGCAACTTTTAGTACTGTTTCTTTGTTCCCCCAATATATTTGGCCTTGTCCAGATTTCTTGCGTTATGAGGTTGAGAGGTATGTGCAAAAAAATCGTTTTGTAGAATTAGGTATATCCAAATCTCTCAACTGTCCCCAATTTTGGCTCAAAATGTTGCTCTCCCCCTAATAATCCCTCCACAAAATGGCAGTTTTGGAAGAAATGTGGAGGGTTTACAATTAATAAATAATTGTAATGATCAGAGAAACAGATTACTTTTATTTTATAAATGCATGTAGATTCTCTTATTTTGTTAGCTGCTCAACTTAACAGTACTAATATTTTAAAAAGTGTCCCTTTTTTGACAGGTTCCCAGCTGTATTGTGTGGCTATTTTATATTTTTGCATCACATTTTTGGTCCATTTTTCATAAAATTGTGTTTTTCTGACAAATTAGTGGCAAATCATTAAAGACTGAAGTTAGGAAATAATGACAGACATTTGAGTTTCAGATTTCATACCCTTCAGAAAATCCATACTAATGCAAGACCTACTATTATATTTCTAAGTTTATAAGAGCAATATTTAAAAATTGTCCTTATTTTTGGGCCTTTGTCCCACTCCTATTTATGGCTTTTTCCAGATTTCTTGCTCTGAGGTTGAAAGGTATGACAAATATGTCAGGGCCATCACTGTCAGCCAGACACTTCAAATTGTGACATATTTGTACCCCACTCCCGCATGTAGTGACTCTGGATATGTCCAAGCAAGGCAAGGAGCAGTTATGCAGTGTAAGTGTGCAAAGTCCCCCCCCCCCCATCCAAGGTAGACACAAGTACTACAGTGACTTTTCATCTATCCTTGATTTTGCAGAATGTTCTGGTTTTCTGTCATATGTTTGTACTGATTTATGCTTCTTATTATTCAGAAAATGCATGTTGTTGCAGTGCCTGTTGCTCTGGATTTAAGTAGCAATGCTTTAATGACCATCGGGTAAGCTTGTCTAAGATTATAATATGCAAGTAAGCTTTAATAAACATACTGTTAAAGAATTATTAACATTGAAAGCCTTTTTGTTGTTGCCATGCAGGGAATATTTATGTAACTAGATAAAGTATAAGCCTTAGGTATTGAAATGCATATGACAGTATTTGTAATGAAGGACAGGATTACAGTATTTCCACAGTCTCATAACATTTGTTGGAGACTTGCAGTCATTTTTGCAGGCTTTACCTGTAAACTAAACAGAATGCCAAACTATCATGTGTGGTCCATAACCTGTCCAGTAATCATTTAAGCACTTTATCTTAAGCTTGTTTCTTGTTTGCTGTTCATTTTTTACTTTGATCGTGTTTTCCCCATGAACCAAGTGAACAGTTGTTGTCAGGCAGCATAGCAGTAGGTCTTTTTTGGGTCAGAAACATTTTTACAAGTGGGGATAATTGGTATCACAGAGATTGCTACTTTCATAATGTTACTAGGTAGATGACATCATTATTATTTGGGAAGGTACACAAACAGACTTTAAGTTATTCTGGTCAGAGGTAGAATCAACCACCACTTTCCTAACATTCACACAGGAGTATTCTACTTCGTCCATTCCATTTTTAGATGTGACACTTAACATCAATGAGAATGGACAGATCACATCAACCCTATACAGAAAACCAGTTTGGAGGAATTCGATACTCAGATATGAAAGCATGCACCCCAGGCATGTTTCCTTTGGTATCGTTAAAAGTCAGTTCATTAGACTGAGAAGGTTATGCAAAGATCAATCATTGATAGAGAAAGAAGCTGATTTGATGGAATCTCTATTTAGAGACAGAGGCTACAAACCCAGCATGGTTAAGGATATTAGAAATATGGTCCTGAACCCTGAAACTAATGTAGCTACATATTCTCGACACCATGTGAATAGGACATCGTTTAAAGTACAAACATTTGACTCACTTAGGTACATCATCAAATACACCAGTGATGTAAAATCAATTCAAGGGGTAGTCACACGAAACTGGAATATGCTAGCACTAGACACTGCAACTAGGGAGATTATAGGTAATAGACCACGGTTCCTTTATAGAAACTGCAACAGCTTAAAAATGATCCTATGTAATGATTCACTATCTGGGGCCCATAGTACCAACTGCAATCATTTGAAATTGGGAACATACCCATGTAATAATTGCAATAGATGCAAGTATATTACTTCTGTTCAGGATTATTCACATCCTTGCATGGATTTTAGGTTTTTGCCTAGATTTCATGCTACCTGTGACACAAAAAACGTCATATATCTTGCCCATTGTTCAAGTTGTATAGCTTTCTACATAGGCCTCACTAAAAGGAAACTTAGTGATAGAATTTACAATCACCTATATGACATCAGGAAGGGCGATGAGAATAATGCCCTGGCTAAGCATTTGATAGAGCACCCTACACATTTGTCCTTTCAGTTTCGAGTACTAGAGATTGTGGCGGTGAACCATAGAGGTGGAGATTCAGCCAATAGGTTAGCCAAGGCTGAATTGAATTGGATCCTGAGAATGAGGGCACATCTATACCCAGGCTTGAATAATTTTATTACTATTAAGCCTATATTATAAATGTACTCGATTATAGGCACTATATGTTTCCTATTATGTTAGACGAAGTAGTGGTTGAAATACAACAACCTTTGTACCATTCAGTACTTTGAATTGGCATTTTTTTGTATCACTATTATCGTTACATAAAAATGGCTAAGTCCAATGAAGTTATACTAATATATGGACCCAGTTGAGTTGTGTTAGCATACAATTACCTCTCAACACAGTAATGTTTGTATTGTTTTGATTTTTTTAAAAATGACCATTAGATTTTTGCTATTAATCATATGCATATGAAAGTTGGAGATTCGTAACGATATGGATATACATAAGTTTTTTATTTCCATAGCTGATATATGCTTATATACTTTATCAATAAGAACTATTGGCTTTGTATGTGTAGTATTAAATACAGTTAAGTCCATGTGCTTATTTACATTCCAGCACTTATATGGATACCGTTTGCATATATGTCAGATGTCACATAAGGACATTGTTTATAGTTTATCCTACATATTCTATCAGTATTGGCCCTATTGATGATGCAGAGACCCACATGTACGTAGGTTTTATCATATGGCTTTTCAATTATAGCCATTCATAAGTGTTTATACACCAAGGGCTTTAGTTATATATTTAGTCTTGTCACTAGTTCTATCCATTACATTAATGCCCTGTGCATCGATATTTATTTGTATATGGAATAATTAATTCATTTAATATCATATGCTGTATTTAATTCATATTTTATTTTAGATACATAAATAAATAAACAGAGTTAGTAATTTAGTCCATTTTGTTTAATGCTCAGCCAATCGGTTTAAGCATACACGCTTTTTACAAGAAGACATAACATACACCCTTCAAACATATTTGATGTGATAAGAATTGGCTTTATGACCAGCAAACCTTTTTTATGTTTCACCTTACTAATAGGAACTGTTTTATTAACTATTGGATGTCTATCGCCATAGCTTTAGAACTCTTTGTTATAATATAAGCCCTAATATAGATCAAACAAGGACTTCTGAATAACGTCACTATGCTGGGCGTATCACTTTAATTGAACGAACCACAGCATGTACGCCAATCTACGTATTGACGTGATCTTGTATAAAGGATCACTAACGGCAAGAATTTACTTTTATTCACATGTTTTAGTAAGGAGTTTACCATCCTAATTCCTTTGAAATGTGTATTTGACCATCAGAGTTACGACACAGTAAGTTTTAAAAAACAACAGTTACTGCGATCACACGCCATATGATTTTATGTTAGTTACGGCAATTCTGAACACCTTGTTGTTTGTAACGATTATTTTTGCTGAATGCAGGCATTTTTTAACTATAACACAACTAGCGATCTTACCATCTAAGGGATTATTCCCTTATTATGTATAAACTGCTCTACAGTCATGCATTGGTGTAGAGTTTGTTTTAAATCATTATGAATGCAAGCTATAAACAGATGTATTTTGAAATGTCAATGTTACAACTTTATCGTTGATGTTTTCTACATGGTTTATCTTTATGTACTTTAATGTTTGTTTTTGATGGAACTTACGAACCAATGATTCTCTTGGTTTTAATGCTTTTTATAAATGTTTTAGTAGCGCGATGATCAAGAACATGCTTTATGCAATAAGATTCATATTTATCACAAGTCATGAATGAGTTATGGTTACATTTAGGATGTTGTTTACACAATGCTAGCAACAGTTGCCAATATTCTGAAATTTGAATAGCAGATGACTTGATTGATTGAATGATTGTTTTATTACTTGGTGTACTCTTCCCGCCTTGTTGGATTTAAAAGAGGGAGAGTTTTTAAAAGTTTTTATGTCTGAGGAAGCATAGGTAACCCTACGTGAAAGCGCTTACTCTTTTTGTTCCATGGATTAAATATTTTTTCATACTTTGGAGACGTTGTGAGTGACTTTTTCGAACTGTTTTTTGACCTGCTGCATATTGAATGTGGTTAGACTACTGTATATTGCTGTCATAATGTTACTAGGTACTTTTATAAAGCTGAATATAAATTATAATTAGAACTGCAGTGCAAAAAGAAGTGGTTTGAGTTGAGTGTTGCTTGTTTTTTTATACTTTACTTCGACTGGCATTCCAGTAATGTATTTAAAAAGTAATTAATTTTTTCATGACAACCTTTTTGTTTCCATCTAGATATTAAATAAGCTGTCATGCAGCCAATGCATTGAAATGTGTTTTCTTCTTCTCCACTTCATTTTGTCTTGATTGGACTCTCATAATGATGGTTTGGCACCAAGGGCAGCGTATTTAATTAAAGCTCCAGTTTTGTGGTTTTGAGCATAGCTCTGTCCCTTTCTAGTTGGCCACACCCCACACCCATTCAGCTGTCTCCTGCAAACCCCCTTTGATTTGAAGTCACCAGCTGCCACTGGTTAATGTTCTTTTTAGAGCTCTTTCAGTTTGTAGGCTAGTGTGGATATGCACGGGGGGGTCTAAAAGGGAGTGATGTCACACATATTCATACCATTGAACTGTATCAAAAATTCTAATAACTTTGAAAGCTCAGTTTGTCCCTATATAAGCCCATTAATACTGAAAGTCAGTATCCTGTGTATTTTAGCTTTTTGATGATTTCTGTGGATTCATGGAATGTAAAGGGCTTACAAAATAAGAAAAAGAAGAAGCTATTAATGCACTTAATTTTTAAATCTAAGGCAGAGATAACTTTCATTCAAGAAATGCATATGTTGAAAGAACAATGGAAAAAAGATACAAAAAAATGGGCGAAACATATTGTTGCTGCTGGTGACAGTACGGCTTCTAGGCGAGTTGCTATAGTAGTTAAAAAATCTTTTGATGGCACTATAATGAAGGGTAGTTATGACCCAAATGGCAGATGGTGTTATTTTACTTGTGAACTGCCGCCGTTTAAAAAAAAACTTTCTTAGTCTTAAACATTTATGCTCCTTGTTTGCATCAAGCAACCTATCTATATGAGATATATAGATTATTAGAAAATGTTCTTAATTATCTCTATATCATAGGTGGTGACCAGACCTCGAAACCATCCCGAATTACTCGGGTTTTACCGAGTTTTGGGGTCCAAATGAAGGGGTGCCACGATTCCCGAGTGGCACCCCTTCATTTCCGATTTCTTTGCTTTCATTTTTTTATTTTTTAAATTTTTGCGCTGTCGGAGCTGACGTCATCACATACGCGATGACGTCAGCTCCATCAGCACTACCAGCCAGTCGGAACTGAGCTCAAGGAGCTCACGTCATCATTTCCGGCTGGCTGCGAGCAGTAGCTGCTGAAAGAAGCAGGCGTGGAAGTTTTTTGACTAACTGTTGCTGTCGCCGAGCCGAGAGAAGCAGGCGGGAAGTGTTTTGATTTAAATTAACTGTTGCTGCCAAGGGAAGAATTGCTGCTGGCTTTGCTTTAGCCTAGCCAAAATAACTTTGGTGCTGCTGCCGAGCGGAGAGAAGGGCTTTGCTTTGATGCTACTGCCATATAGCGGCTTAATGGATCTTCTGCTGTAAGTTAAATCCGTTGATGTTTTGGAAATAACTTTGGATTAGGTAAGGAACAAAGGGTGTGTGTGCGTGTGTGTGTGTGTGTGTGTGTATCTGTTTACACATAGATGTCCTTCACATACAGCTATTAATGCATATTTTATGACTTTGCTAAATTGTAGACATGAAATGCACGTGTGTTAGCTGTAGAAGAAACCATTCTGGATATTGCTATTATATGCTGTCTCTTTTTGCAAAACATCAGTGATTCGTGCATTGGGTTGTGTTCATCATAATGTGTAATGTACATGGTAAGAATATCCTGATTTTTGTCATTGAAGTAGAATGCCGTAAAACTGCCATACGCAGAATTAAAAGCTGATCATTATTAGGAAAGTGTGCATATTTTTCAAGATAGTTGAAAACTTAGTGAATCTTTGGAATTGATTTGTTGGTGTTTTGTGCAGTTTAAGACTTGATGGTAAAAAAAGGATGGCCACTTGAATCCTTCAAAGCACTGACATTTATTTTAGATGTGGTATGGTTATCAGACACTACCAGTGGCAGCTGGTGACTTCAAATCAAAGGGGGGCTGCAGGAGACAGCTGAATGGGTGGGGTCAATGGGATGGGTGTGGCCAACTAGAAAGGTGAGGAGATATGATCAAAACCACAAAAAACGTAACTTTAATTAAATACGCTGCCCTGGGTGCCAAACCATCATTATGAGAGTCCAATCAAGAAAAAAGGAAAGTGTAGAAGAAAAACAATATTTCAATCCATTGGCTGCATGGCAGCTTACTTAATATCTAGATGGAAACAAAAAGGTTGTGAGGCATGAAAAAATAAATTACTTTTTAAATACATTACTAGAATGCCAGTTAAAAATCAAGTATAAAAACAAGCAGCACTCAGCTCAAGCCACTTCTCCTTGCACTGCGGTTCTAATTATAATTTAAATTCAGCTTTATTAAAGTACCAAGTAACATGCTGAAAGTACAATCGCTGTGATACCCCCACTTGTAAAGATGTTTCTTATCCAAAAAAGACCTGCTTCCTGACAACAACTATCAACTTGTTTCATGGGGAAAACATGATCAAAGTAAAAAATGAAAAGCAAACAGGAAACAAGCTGAACATACATTGCTTAAATGATTACTGCACGGGATATGGACCACACATGATAGATTGGCATTCTGTTTAGTTTGCAGGTAAAGCCTGTAATGAGCTCTTAAAATAATGTAATCCTGTCCTTTATTACAAATACTGTCATATGCATTTCAGTACCCAAGGCTTATATGTTATCTAGTTATGTAAGTATTCTCTGCATGGCAACAGAAAGGCTTTCAATGTTGGCAATTTAACAGTATGCTTATTAAAACTTACTTGCATTTTACAATCTCAGACAAGCTTACCAGATGGTAGTTAAAACATTGCTACTTAAACACAGAGCAACAGGCACTTTCTGAATAAAAAGCATAAATCAACAGTATAAAAATATGACAGAAATGAGAACATTCTACAAAATCAAGGACAGATGAAAAGCCATTGTAGTTCTTGTGTCTACCTTGGATGGGGGGATACTCTGCACATTTACACTGCATAACTGTTCCTTGCCTTGCTTGGACACATCCAGAGTCACTACATAGGGGAGTGGGGTGCAACAAGTATGTCACAATTTGAAATGTCTCTGGCCGACTGCGATGGCCCTGACACATTTGTCATACATCTCAACCTCAGAGCAAGAAATCTGGACAAAGCCGTACATAGAAGTGGGACAAAGGCCCAAAAATAAGGACAATTTTTAAATATTGCTCTTATAAATTTAGAAAGATAATAGAATAGTAGGTCTTGCATTAGTATGAATTTTCTGAAAGGTATGAAATCTGAAACTGAAATGTCTGTCATTATTTTCTAACTTCAGTCTTTAATGATTTGCCACTAATTTGCAAAAAAACACAATTTTATGAAAAATGGACCAAAAATGTGATTCAAAAATATAAAATAGCCACACAGTACAGCTGGGAACCTGCAAAGAATGGACACTTTTTTAATATTAGGACTGCTAACTTGAGTAGCTGACAAAATAAAAGAATCTGCATGCATTTCTGAAATAAAAGCAATCTCATCATCATCTTTCTGCTGTTCCTGTCAGGGGTCGCCACAGCAGATCACCTGTTTCCATTTCTTCCTGTCCTCTGCATCTTGCTCTGTCACATCAACCACCTGCATGTCCTCTCTCACCACATCCATAAACCCTATCTTAGGCCTTCCACTTTTCCTCTTACCTGGCAGCTCCATCCTTAGCATCTTTTTCCCAATATACCCATCATCCCTCCTCAGTACATGTCCAAACCAATGCAATCTTGCCTCTCTTGCTTTGTCTCCAAACTGTCCAACCTGAGCTGACCCTCTAATATACTGATTCCTAATCCTGTCCATCCTAGTCACACCCAGTGCAAATCTTAACATCTTTAACTCTGCCACATCCAGCTTTAACTCCTGCCTTTTTGTCAATGCCACTGTTTCCAACCCATATAACATAGCTGGTCTCACTACCCTCTTGTAGATCTTCCCTTTCACTCTTACTGGTACTCGTCTGTCACAAATCACTCCTGACACTCTTCTCCACCCATTCCACCCTGCCTGTACTCTCTTCTTCACCTCTCTTCCACATTCACCATGAACTGTTGATCCCAAGTACTTAAACTCGTCCACCTTTACCAGCTCTACTCCCTGCATCCTCACTATTCCTCTACCCTCCCTCTCATCTACACACATATATTCGGTCTTAGCCCTGCTGACCTTCATTCCTCTGCTCTCTAGAGCATATCTCCACCTCTCCAGAGTCTCCTCAACCTGATTCCTACTCTCACTACAGATCACAATGTCATCTGCAAACATCATAGTCCATGGGGCCTCCTGTCTGATCTCATCTGTCAACCTGTCCATCACCACTGCAAATAAGAAAGGACTCAGAGCTGATCCTTGATGTAATCCCACCTCCACCTTAAACGGATCTGTCACTTCCACTGCAGTCCAATCTATAACTGATTATTACAGTTATTTATTAATTGTAAACCCTCCATGTTTTCTTCCAAAATTGCCATTTTGCGGAGACATTATTAGGAGAAGAGCAACATTTTGAGCCAAAATCGGGTACAGTTGAGAGGTTTGGATATGCCTAATTCTATAAAGCAATTTATTTGCATGTACCTCGCAACCTGTTAATGCAGGAAATCTGGACAAGGCCAAATATATTGGGGGAACATATAAACAGTACTAAAAATTGCTCTTGTATAAACTGAGACAGTTGATAGAATACCAGGTCTTGCTTTACCATGCATTTTTCCTGAAGGTTATGAAGTCTGAAACTCAGTGTCTGTCATTATTTAGTGACTTCATTCCTAAATGATTTGACAGAAAACCACACATTTTATGAGGAACAAACCAAAAATAAGAAGCAAAAATCTCTTCATTCTGCAAAAATCTGGACAGTTGAGAGGTATAGTTCAGCCGGGGCTGTCTGAGTTTGCTGCCCTCCCCCCCACACAAAATCATGGTTGAATGGAGATTCCCCCCCACAGCCATTCCAATGAACCATTACTTAGCTATTTCACCCCATTTATTATAAACACTAACGGGAAAAGCCGAAAAACAAAAACCATAAACACTAATGTGCATACTGCTTTACTTCTGCAATGATTTGGACTTCATTTGAAAGTTTTCTTTTGCATTTTACAGCGCAAACACTAATAGATATCATATCTGCTAAACAAAGCAATGCAGTCTCACAATGAAAACTGGCTTAGCATTAAAACTTCTCTGCTCTTGAAAACTCACATTCACTGAAACAGCATTGAAACCCACATTCAAAGAAAATACATTTTGCCAGTGGCAGATTAACTTTGGGTTTGGACTGTTTTCAAATCACAGGCCCCTTGCACATGAAACATACACATGCTCTTTCATACACCTTCCTGATTGTATTAAATTATATTCCTTGTACAATACAGTACAGTTTTAGAGGGTGTTTTAAATTCGTTTTGAAAATTTTCCAGTAAACAATGAAACAAAATGCATGCACCAGTAATGACAAAACTGCCCAATTCAGAACATTTCCATCATAAAAGTCTACTCAAATTTCTACAGTCCACCAGTATCAGTACATATGCACAATCTCTGAAGTAAAAGTCATCTAAATAATCCCACATTAAAGAGATCTGTAACTAATGAAGAGGCTGCTGCTAGCAAACAACTTTGTATTTCATTGTTTCATCTACAAATAAAGTGCCCGTTACCCTTGAGGAATAAATTGCCTATCTTACACTAAAAAAATGATAAGCTAGCAATATTGCAATAGGGAATGGATGGCAAACTGATAACAGGTTCATAGTTACTAGGTATCTTCGCCAAAAAGGAGTACAGCATCCACCCCTTTTGCAACACAGTACAGTATCAGCAATGCATCTATCTACTGTGGGAGTAGAACCCACAGCCTTCTGCATCAAAAGCAAGTATACTACCTGTTATGCTATTAACAATGCAAGCAGACATAGCATAAGCAGCACTAAACTTTTGCTCCCCTGCAGCTCTCAGCTCCTTGTAAAATCTACTCACTCAGTTGTATCTCTGAACTTTGCAGCACAAAGAAATCTGGAAAAAGCCAAAGTTTATTGTAGGGGGGAAAAAAGCTCAAAAACCAGGGACACATTTTAAACATTGCTTATATAATGTTGTAAAGTTGCTAGAATAAAATGCTGTGTTACCACCATACATTTCACTGCCAAGCCTTAAACCCAGGACCCAGTGCAAAACAGTCAGAGCAACATACCACTATGCCAAATCAGCTGTTTTGTGAAAGAGGAAGACGGAAACTTAAATGGCAACCATTTAGTGAATTCAGTTCTCACCATAGCACAGCTGTCAACCTCTTAGCACAAAACACCTGAACAAAGCCAATAATGGGTGAATACAGCCCCCAAACATTCAGTGAATTCAGTTCTCACCATAGCTCTCAATCTCTTAGCAAAAAAACACCCGGACAAAGCCAGCAATGGAGGAATATAGCCCCCAAACATATTCAATGAATTCAGTTCTTACCATAGCTCTCAACCTTGGCACAACAAATCTGGATGAAGCCAATAACAGGGGAATACAATCCTAAAAAATAGGGATAAATTTCAAATATCCATCTTATACACTTAGAAAATTACTAGAATAAAAGCTTTTGCTTTACCGTGCACTTTCTGAAGAATATGAAGTCTGATACTCAAATGCGTGTCATTTTTAACATTTATTAACCAGGAAAGTCTGACTTGGAACAAAAGCTAATTTTTAGCAGAGGCCCAGGGAGAAACACTCCAGACAGACACATGTCTTTGTAAGATGGGAGGACACTAGAGGAAACAAACACAGGAAGGGCATACAGACTCCACAGAAAAGGTAACGCACCCCAGCCAAGAATCAAACCAGAGAACCTGTAGTTGTCAGGCAACAATGCTACCACTGCACCAATGCAATACCAGCTTTGCAAGGACACAAATACAGAAACCACAGATTTTATGAAGAATAGAACAAGTATGAGGGAAAAATCTGCAATGTTTTTACAAATGGTGGTGGGTAGGGAATTCAGGCTCTTGCCACCTGGGCTCAAGGTACAGGGTTCAAGTCTTATTCTCTACCCACCACCATGTAGCACCTGGGGCATTTCACACACACACACACACACACACACACACACACACACACACACACACACACACACACACTACACTTAGTGTACTGTGGAAGCAAATATGTAGAGGAGAAAGTTGTTTCACACCATTGACATGTTTGTGGTGATGCAAGTTCTCACATAAGCCACATATGAGGGAATTAGGGTTAAATTTAAGTGTCCTGGTCATTAAGCAGGCCAAGAAAGGTTACAACAATGGAGGCTAAGGCAGGGAATTGATTGCTGGTGGCAGAGTATATTCCCTAGGAGTATATTGTGCTATAACCCAGAATTTGTGGAAGGGGATGGCCACAGGAATGCTGATGGTCCATGGACGGCTGTGACACAAGCAGCCTTCATACTTGCCTGCATGACAATTACTTCAAGTTAATTCATGCCCAAGTCAGCAGCCATATGTCACTGATAGGGAGGAAATGGGCAGAGACCCATAGATGAAGGGCTGATATTCATTAGATCAGGTAGGCTGCAAAAAGCATTTTAGAAAAAAAAGTTCTGTTAAGTACAGTACTTCCTCAAGAAGACTGTATGTATGGTTTTGGATAAGTGACTTCTTGTCACTCAATTATCAGATTACCAATAATCAACTCAGACTAAGGACTGGTAGCAATGTATCATTAAATTATTCTTTTATATAATGTCACACAAAAATTAACACAAACCTACAAGTCATCTTGAGATTTTGTATTTTCTACTCCTTTCCCATCATTGTCGAGAGAAAAATTGAAAAACTGAGATTATGTAATGCGGCATCGCATGCATTTTCTAGGAACAAGTATGTAGCACAAAACCATACTTGGTGGCATGACAACATGCAGGTTTAGCAAATGAAAGCAAAAGACATATTTATCTACCTACTTTAAACATGCATAACTTTTCCACCACACTGTAACATACTGAACATTCTATATAAAATGAAATATTCTTTCACAGAACTGGATATTAATCTGTAAAATGTTAAGTACTCAAAATTATACTTGTTCATAAAAGCTCTGTATCATTAACTTTAATTCCAGATACTTTTTTTCATTGTACCTTAGTAACCATAGATATAAAATATAATATTTGCAATCATTTCTGACTTTATGACTAAAACTGGTGTGTTCTTTTTTGAAAAGCTAATTAAATAGTACAATTTTGGCTACATAACAGGATATTTTGCTTTCTTCAAAACTGATGTGTTCTTTTTTTTTTGAAAAGCTAATTAAATAGTACAGATTTGGCTACATAATGGGACAATTGGCTTTCTTCAAAGATACATAAATATTGCACAAAGAAGTGTACAGCAATCAAGTCCAAATAAGTTCAAAACAAACTTTTTATGGAAAATATAAATTAACAGGAAACTTGATAGAAACAGAAGTCACATTGTCTACAGACTGCACATTTTAAAAAAGATTTTTTCAAGAACACACTCCAAGCAAGCAGAACTTCCAGCTGTGCATGAACATTTAGGTAGAAATGTTTGATTTAGAGTAGACTCGTTTCTGTATTCAAACTGCAACTGATGTCTGGCCTATGGTCTAGTTCCTAATCCTAAATATGCAATTAACAGTGTAGCAGCTGGCACTAAATATGAAGCAAAATTCTGGACATTCTGACAAAATCTGCAGTTGAGAGATATGATAATGATATGTACCACCAAGAAGAAAAGAAACTCTGCACTTCTTCTTCTTCAGCTACTGTGTGCCTGTGTCACGCCCAGCAAATGAAATTAGGCTGCCAAGGCAAGCAAATAAAATACAATACATGAATAATCCACCTGTTCTACCACAAGACAAGTCCACAACCGAAACTGTCTGCAACTGTTTGCTTCTCGCTCTTTTCCCAGCACATAAAGCCCGGGAAGAGATCGACAACCAATCAGCAGCTATTTAGCCCATGCATGTCATGTACGTGCCTGCGGACGTGGCAGTCCGAGCCCCTTCCAATTCTATGCGGTTTGGAACCGCATAGACTGCTGGGCATCACACTGATGCCTTAATTCGCTATCCGGACTGCAGCGCTGGAGTTGGAACTTGGATCTCAGACTAAGAAAAAAAAAAAAAAAAACGCCGAAACCCGGAATTCAAAAGTGCGCATGCTCAGTCAGTCGGCGTAAAGTAGCCGGCTGATGAGAGGCTCGGTATAAAGACAGTAAAAAAAATAACTAAAAGTTTCTAAAACTAAAAAGTACTTTTTTCTTGAGGGGGCTGCAGTCCAGCAGTCCGATGGCACGAGCCGCCCCTGGACACTACACTGTGTATAGTATTCAATGGAGTTGGCTGCCTGTAGGACACAGCTGATGAATTGCTAGACTTGATAGCAATAAAAGGGGATTACAAAATGATGTGATATATTTCAAGCAGTAAAAGAATGCATTCAAAATGCTGAATTGCTACAGAATATATTAGTGTCTTCAGCTACAGATGGTGCTGCATCAGTGTGCTCTGTGTTACACATGACCTATGGCATGATTGACATCTCTACAGATTAAGTGCATAATTGGCAAGTATTAGGTTCCTTTAGTCAAAATGGCAATGGCTGCCTGCTATTAGAAAACACTGTTGGTGAAGTTTCTGTACACATGCTGACAGTGATCTGTATTCTGGGAGATTTCTGTCTCTTTTGTGCCTGTGCAAGTGCAGATTTGGAAAAAAAATATATATATATATATATATATATATATATATATATATATATATATTGTGTAGAAGTAGAAAATAAAAAAAATGTTCAAACAAATTTAAAATGCAATTGTGTGTGGAAGTACACTGTTATCATGGAGATGTTCTGAATATGGCAGTTTTGCCATTATTGGTGCATGCATGTTGTTTCATTGCCTACTGGAAAAATGTTCAAACAAATTTAAAATGCAGTTGTGTGTGGAAGTAGACTGTTATCATGGAAATGCTCTGAATAGGGCAGTTTTGTCATTGGTTCATGCATTTCTGTTTCATTGCCTACTGGAAAAAAATGTTTAAACAATAAATCTAAATGTATTATACAAGGAATATAATGTAATAAAGTCAGGAAGGTGTATCAAAGAATGCATGTATGTTTCTTGTTTTGTGTGCAAGGGGCAACTGATTTGAAAACAGCTGAAAGGTAATCTTTATCCACCATTGGCCAGATGCATTTTCTTTGGATTTGATGTGGGTTTCAATGCTGTTTCAATGAATGTGAGTTTCATGGGCAGATAAGTTTTAATGCCTACCAAGTCTATTTTCATTGTTAGACAGTATTGCTTTTTAGCAGATATCTATTAGTGTTTACGCATTGTGCTATAAAATGTAAAAATCCAAATAATCATTGCAGAAGTAAAGCAGCATGCACACATTAGTGTTTATGGTAAATGGGTGAAATAGCCAGGTAATGGGACATTGGAATGGCTGCAGGGGGACTCTGGTGCTATATTTTGGTTCCGTTCTTCAGTTTGCATTTCAAAGTTGGTATCCTACAATTCCATTGGAGTGGGCGGGGTTGTTTAATTATGTATGCAAATTTTATGTTAATCAGTGTACAGATTTGTACCTATTTTTCACGGGCCTTGTCCAGATTTTTGATGTTTCCAGGTTGAGAGGTATGGTGGTGACTATAATATGATAATTAATCCAGGACTTGATAGGACAAATAAGGATAATAAGCAACCTGTTCAGCTCACTGCACTAATAGCTGAAATAATGGAAGACTTTAAGTTACCTGACACATTTAAAAACTATAGGAATAGTACAACTACTAGTACATTCACTTATTATTCACCATACCACAAGTCTTGGTCTAGAATAGATATATTTTTAATATCTGAAGTTCTATTAAATAATACCGTCACCTACAATACTGAACCTAGAACAATATCAGATCATGCAAAAACAAACATTACAATAAAGTTAGGGAGCTCAATGCAAAGACTCCAAACAGTTACGAACTGGACGCTAAATACTAACTTATTAAAGAATAAAGAAGTTTCACAGGATATCATTGACATTCTCACCCAAGCTAAAAATAACCTAGAAGTAACAGATATACCATACAACATTCAATGGCAAGTGACAAGAGCCACTATTAGGGGAATATTAATTCAAAAAGCTGCTTTCTATAAAAAATTAAACATGGAAAGAGTCCGAACAATAGAATCAAAAATAAAAAACATACCCCTGGATTCACAAAAGCTTGCACGGAGTGCAAGATTGGTGCAGGAGCCCACGTAGGCAATATGCCTGCCGTGTGATCCAGGAACAGCCTTCAGGAGCGTGCATAAGCGCTCCTGCACTAATCTTGCACGGACTAAGGCCTGGTATGCAAATCACCCCATTTGCAAGTGAAATCCATGCAAATGAGGTGATTGTACAATCCAAGAAGCTTGCAACAGTCCGTGCAAGCCTAGTGCTATCCGTAGAAATGTACTCGGTTAGTAACCGAGTACATTTCTGCAAAATCCAAAATGGAGCTATGACAGCTCCAAATAAAGGCTGCATATCATTGAGGAAGCATACCAATGGCCAAGTATAAGGCCATTGGCATTGCAAACAATACAAAAAAAATCAACTTTTATTTTTTTTTTTAGCCGATCTTGGCTGTTTAAGCATAGGGCAGTGGCGCACAAATGGATCAGGGGAAAATAAGAAAATAAACCTAAAATAAGCATTTTAACTAAAATCAGTATTCTGCCATGTAAGTCAATGGTACGGAGAAGGCAACCTGGCCAGTGAGTAGTGGTTGCTAAGGGGGGAGGCTCAGTTTGAGATATGTAACTATGCATTAGCAGGCAATCCTATGCAAATGAGGGAAAGGATAGTGAATCCCAGTTTTCCCCAGAATGTGAGGCAGGTCCCAACAGTGTAAGAGTATGAATATCTGGGTGCAAGATTAGGAGGTAGGTGACATCATGGGGGGGGTGTATCAGGCATACTGTAAGCAGACTGGAGGCCTGTGGCTCGGGTTTGCTCCTAGCTTAGCACAGGTAAGCTAGGGTGTGTGTCTAAACCTGCCTAGCACTCTTTACAAAGTGGAAGCAGGTGTCCGCACCGTGCACCGGGTTTTACAGGAAGAAAAAAGAAGTTAAACCAGGAAATAGCAGCAGTGTGCACATTTCAGCACTCTGCGTGGCATGCACATGGGCTTAAACAGGGAGGCATTGGGAAAGGAAAACAGCAGTAGGAAGGAATTCAAGGAAAACTAGCATAGCTGGCAGGTGAACTGTATTAGAATCAGCCAATTACACAGGCAGCAGACCAGCCCAGCCCAGAACACTACTACAAACTAAGCAAACACCTTCCCCTCTGTTTTTTCCCACACTCTACACCACCAGTGTATACAAGCGGAGAAATTTTAACAAACAAACCTACAAAATTAGAAGGGCTGCAGCAGGCAACATAGAACAACATGTGCAAAAGGCTGAGGGTGGTGAGGATGTGAATGCTGCCAAACAACCCACAGTGAGTAGACGGAGAAGAGTGTACAGACCCAGGGTAACCTACCAGGGGCTACATGAGCTGGAGATAGTAGAGTGCTATAGGTTGAACAGAGACCTCCTACAGCAAATTGTTGAGCTGTGCCGGCCACACATGACACACCAAACTGACCGAGGTGAACCCATCCCAGTGGATACCAAGGCATGTGTAGGCCTAAGTATACTAGCTGCAGGTACCTCCTAAAGTACAACTGGGGATATCATGGGGATCTCACAGGCATCAGCATCCAAAGTATTCCACCAATTCCGGGATTCCATGTCAGCACATGCCAGTGAACACGTATATTTCCTAAACACACGTGAGGTGTTGACCAGCAATACGTGTCTCTTCCACCAAATAGCAGAATACCCTGGGGTAGTGGGTGCTATAGACCACACGCACATATGCATCAAAGCACCACCCAGTGAGCAGGGTAGGGCCTACATTAACCACAGGGGCATCCCCTCCATCAACTGCCAGGTCGTATGTGATGCCCAGGGCATTATATAATGAATGTGTATGCTGGCTGCCCTGGAAGCTATGATGATTCCCACATATGGCATCTGATGCAGCTGTACCAGAGATTTGCCAATGGGGACATCCCCTATGGTCAGCTAGTGGGGGATGCCGTGTACACACTGAAGCCGTGGCTGATGACACCCATCAGAAATGCACACACACATGAATAACAATGCCATAATGAGGCACAAGCACAGACCAGATATATAATAGAGCATGTGTTTGGGATGCTCAGGTCACAGTTCCAGTGTCTGGACACATCTGCTGGAGCCTTGTAGTATTCACCAGCTACATGTACCCAAATTGTTATGATATGTGTTGTGCTACACAATATGATCCTGCAGAAACAGCTGCAGCAGGAACAGCATGGGGCAGGGCCACACAGCCCCCCACCAATGCCAAGGCCTGCACAGGCACAGAGTGATCCAGAGGAGGAACAACCTGAACCTGCCCCAGTAGGCAGAAGGAGGCGTGCCCGGTATGCCCTGGCCTTGGCAAAGAGGCAACGCATAGCACATGCACTTACACAGTAGGGACCCAGGGAATGACACCTCTCTCTGACTCACACATACAGAAAAAGGGATGCCAAATATGACACTACCTGTTCTCAACCATGTATAGGGAGTGTACTATGTGCATCCAACATAGGCAGCTCACCAGCACCATCCGCAAGTCTGGCACACCCTCAAGGTAAGTCAACCAACCTACCAATTACCAAATGGAGTAGAATGTGTTGTTACCTGTAGCTATGGTATGGATGCGAGCATGCAAGGGAATTGGGTGGCTGAATGTTATGGCAGCAAACAGTAGACACCCATAGTGGCACCATGATATCTTTAACACATAGCATAGTATCCAGCACTACACAGTGTGACAAAACCCACTGCAGGAAATGTGCTGAGTGACGTGTGTCCATATGACCCACACATGCCAGTCAGGATGGTTCACATACCCAACAACAGTCTCAGCCAGCAGGATAGGTGTAGACAAACCCAAACAGAGCCTGTGCCATGGCCCCAGAATTATGGCTGTGGTTAACCTCCCCCCCGGCCTACACAGAATGACCACAGCAGGGCAGGCAGTAGGATGTAAGTTCTGAAGAGTAGGAAGTAAGACAATAATATGTAGGGAAACCAAAGCCATGATCTGTAGTACACTGGTATGCCTTTAGTCAGCATGATAGTTAGCAATACAGAATTAAATGGAGTACCTGACATACCAGTACAGTCATAGTAAATGTGTACAACTTTCACATGTGCCCCCCCCCACATCCTGCATAGTATTGTAATAACAGTCAGGTGTGCCCCCCCCAGCCCTGTGTAGAAATGTAGAAATAGTTTGATGTGCCCCCCATCCTACATAGTAATGTCAGGTGTGCCCCACAACCCTGTGTAGAAATGTAGAAATAGTCAGGTGTGCCCCCCATCCTATATAGTAATGTAATAGTCATGTGTGCCCCCAACCCTGTGTAGAAATGTAGAAATAGTCAGGTATGCCCCCCCCATCTTACATAGTAATGTAATAACAGTCAGGTGTGCCCCCCACTCTTGTGTAGAAATTTAAAAACAGTCAGGTGTGCCCCCCATCCTACATAGTAATGTAATAACAGTCAGGTGTGCCCCCCCACTCCTGTGTAGAAATGTAGAAACAGTCAGGTGTGCCCCCCCCCCCACTATGCAGAAATGTAGTAACAGTCAAAGCCAAATGATCGATGGATACCCTGCAGAGACAGCATGCTACCTGTCGGTGTACAACACAAAGGTCAGCACTGCAGCACAAACTACCTGGACATGATCTACACATTCAATACAGACGGCCATACTGGGCATGCTCAAACACTTAGAGAAATGAATGCAATGTCAGTCAACAACATACTGAAAGGTCATACTAGGCATGCTCACACACTTAAACACATGAAGGCCATGACTGCAAACACTAGTGGACCAGACATATCTGGCAGTTGCAGTTGTTAGTGCAGACACTCATCAGTATGCAACACTCATGGCTTGCACACACAGTGGATAGGAATACAGACATATATGTCAGGACAATACACCATAATAAGCCAAAGGTAGATGTACATAGATGTATGGAAGAGGGTGACTGTGACAAGGAGGCATCCAGGCCTGTCCCACCCAGCACACAGCCAAAGGGCCCCAAACACATGAGGTGCAGATGTCACTCACTGCAGATACTAGCCACCAGTATCTGTCAGCATTACAGACTATGTGGTGCATGTGCCAGCTGTGCAACATGACTGTACAAGGAAGTAGTCATCTAGCAGCTGTATACACGTACCTGTGACATATGACACCGAGTGTGCCCGCATGTGGCGTGTCAACCCCTAGATCAATGGATTATGGCTGATGCATACACCGCCCTCCCCATAGCCCTACTATGACAAGCCTGCTGAGCTCATCCAATGTGAAATACACCTTTGGGAGAGTTGTAGCCCAGTAATCTCTGTGGTGCATGCCATAACTGTGTACTGCTGTTGTGTGATAAACTAGTTAGGTAGGAGTGCTAACCTCAGACTTGGCAACTGTGTGTCTGTGTGTGTGTTTGTGTGCATGTCTGTCTGTCTCTGACTGTGTAGACAGCAATGCTTTTTAGGGTACTCACACTCCTTACAACTCATATACTCAACTTTGGCAAGGCTGTTGATGTCACCCACCTAGAAATACACCTCTGGGAAGGTTGTAGACCAGTAATCTCCATAGTGTGTCCTGTAACTGCGTACTGCTGTAGTGTGATAAAGTAGTTATGTAGGAATTCTAACCCCAGACTTGGCAGCTGTGTGTGTGTGTGTGTGTGTGTGTGTGTGTGTGTGTGTGTGTGTGTGTGTGTGTGTGTGTGTGTGTGTGTGTGTGTGTGTGTGTGTGTGTGTGTGTGTGTGTGTGTGTGTGTGTGTGTGTGTGAGAGTCTGTGTATGCATATGTGTGTGTGTGTCTGACTGTGTAGAAAGCAATACTATTTTAGGGCACTCACACTCCTTACAATTCATATACTCAACTTTGGCAACCCTGCTGATGTCACTCACCTAGAAATACACCTCCAGGAAGGTTGCAGCCCAGTAATCTCCATAGCATGTCCTGTAACTGTGTACTGCTGTAGTGTGATACAGTAGTTAGGTAGGAGTTCTAACCCCAGACTTGGCAAGTGTGTGTGAGTGTGCGTGTGTTTGTCAGTCTGACCATGTCTGTGTGGAGAACAATGCTTTTTAGGGTACTCACACTCCTTACAATTCATATACTCTACTTTGGCAAGGCTGTTGATGTCACCCACCTAGAAATACACCTCTGGAAAGGTTGTAGTCCAGTGATCTCTGTAGCATCTCCTGTAACTGTGTACTGCTGAAGTGCGATAAAGTAGTTAGGTAGTTGTTCCAATCCCAGACATGGCAAGTGTGTGTGTATGTGTGTGTGTGCGTGTGTGTGTGTGTGTGTGTGTGTGTGTGTGTGTGTGTGTGTATATGTCTGGCTGACCCTGTATGTGTAGAAAGCAATGGTTTTTAGGGTACTCTCACTCTTTACAATTCATATACTCAACTTTGGCAAGGCTGCTGATGTCACCCACCTAGACATACACCTCTAGGAAGATTATAGCCCAGTAATCTCCGTAGTGCATCCTGTAACTGTGTATTGCTGTAGTGTCATGTAGAACTGTGGTAGGGTTCCATCCCCACCCATGGCAGTTCTGGATGTTTTGTGTGTGTTTCAATGTCTGTGTATGAAGCAATGCATTATAGGGTATCACACTCACTACATTTCAAATGGCCTACTTTGGCAATCCTGCTGATGTCATTCATTGTGAAATACACCTCTGGGGAAGGAGTTTTCTAGTAATCCCCATGGTGTATCCTATAACAGCTCCATGCTGTAGTGCAATATCGATCTCTGTTAGGGGTTCTATACCCAAACATGTCAGTTGTGGATGTTTTGTGTGTGTCTCACTGTCTGTGTAGGGAGCAATGCATTTTAGGCTAGTCACACTGAGCACATTTAAAATGGCCTACTTTGGCAATGCTGCTGATGTCATTCATTGTGAAATACACCTTTGGGGAAGGAGTTCCCTCATAATCCCCATGATGCGTCCTATAACAGCTCCATGCTGTAGTGTGATATAGACCTCTGTTAGAGGTTCTATACCCACACGTCAGCTGTGGATGTTTTGTGTATGTGTCACTGTCTGTGTAGGGAGCAATGCATTTTAGGCTACTCACACTCACTACAATTCGAATGTCCTACTTTGGCAATCCTGCTGATGTCATCCAATGTGAGCTACACCTTTGGGGAAAGAGTACTCCAGTAATCTTTGTGACTTGTATTATAACTGTGTAGTGCTGTAGTGTAAGAAATTAGTTAAGTAGAGGTTCTACTCCCAGACATGACAAGTGCGTGTGTGTGTGTTTATACTGTGTTGCGGTGGTTGTGAGTGTGTGACACCAGTGGCCAATGTGGAGCGGGTTTTGCATATTTCTTATATGGTGGCCCTACTATATATCACAACGTCCACCATGTAGGGATAACAGATGTGAAATAGCTGAAAGGCTGGAGTGCAAAGCCATACCTATACATGTGACATCAAGGCCAATCAATCGCAGTTAGCAACCCCAGTATTACCCAGATAACACTCTCAACCCATGTCTCATACATACACACATGCCTAGGCAACAGCCAATATGTGGGTAGTACACTGCATATTGGCCAGTGATAGTAACTATGGGGTGATAGCTGTGGGCTACAGAGGGCATGATACCCTGTTCATCTGTCCAATATGCACATACATGCAGACAGTGCACCTTCCCCATGTTCCCCCCATGTTCCCCAATGGACACCTAAAACACCTGTGGTGCCATCACATGTGACCTACAAAGGACATACTATGCTTGACATTACATGCCCTGTATTGACAGATGACACTGACACCAGGGAATGCTGTTAGCATGCTATCAATATAGGTGCAGGGTAAACCTGCTGCCCATTACCAGTTACCCCCACATATGGGCAAGACTGGCACATCTGATGATAATCTGTGTTCACAACATGGGCCAGACACCCCAGGTACAGTTCCACATGTCACTGTACATGCATTTGGGAGGAATGCACATCCCAGACACCGTCCATGTCATGGACTAAGGAACACATACATGGCAAGTGATGCACAGCATTGGCTACACACAATAGTCACCCAGGTGACTGGATGGGGGATACAATACCCACCTGGGTGGGTAAATGCAGACACTACAGCCCTGCACCACAATGCAGACCATCATCATGTGGCCTGATGCCAAGGTATACCCATCGCCTAGCCTTGTACAGCCATCTGGCACAGTCGACCACCACACACCCGTGCAGCCATGCACCAATGCATGCTAGTACTGGAACGCTGTGTATTTGTGTGCATTGTATGGTGCGTATGTTCACATCTACACTCCCTACAACCCCATGGGCATACTAAAGCATGCTGTCTGATGTTAGACACCTCCCCATACCCTTTGCCCATACAACCCCCGTATGACTCATGTGGTGCATGTGATACCTGCACAGTGATTTATTGTGGCAATCCCACTACTGATGAGTTGTATTCTTGGCCCTGCCAAGCATGTCCCTGTGATAGTGTGGCTGTGTTGATGCTGGCAACTGTTCATGTGGACAGGCACGTGTACATCACCTACCATATAGCTACCATATCACTGTTGCAGATGTCAGTCACCATCACATACATGTTCTGAGGGCTCCACAATAAGTAACCCATGTGGCGCATCCAATAACTGCATAGAACTGTGACAGCATCACATAGCCATCAGGGGTTTGATACCCTGTGTTGGTTGGTGTGTGACACAAACATGCTTAGGTTTTACTCTCCAACCACTCCCTGACTTGTCTTTGCCCCTGTCTGCCTCTCCCACTCCCTCTCTGGTGGATGTGGAGACCTACACCTACTTTGCTTGGCAGCAGCATGTGTATTTTAAGTGATGCTCATGATCAGCTGATGGCCTCTGCACAAATTGCAGCCCTCCCCTTGCTGATTGCATGTGGAACAGCTGTGGTAACATTCCCATCGCCAATTGCATGGAAACACAATCCAATATCTAGGAGCATCATGTTTGTGTTGGCCTTTTTCATTCACTGTGAGCGGGAACTAGATCTGTTGTTTGGCAAACGGCATCTCAGATGGATTGGGGATTTACCTCTAACAACATACACTGTGGAAACAGGGCAACACACAGGAGGGGGATGTGCCTGACCTGACTATAGACTGTAAGTGCTGCTATACTGCATTTGGAGTACTGTTGGTTTAACAGTGTGTGTGTGGATATGACTGTCCTACATGTCTCAATACCTGCCATGTCAGTTCCATGTTTATGAGGAATCCCCATCTGCAGGGTCATCTGCCATGTCAGTTCCATGTTTATGAGGAATCCCCATCTGCAGGGTCATCTGCAGACAGGGTAGTGTGTTGTGCCTTTGGTTTCATGTTTTACCAATGGAGCATCTATCTGTGGACTGCAGAATGTAGTGTGAGGATTGCAGTCTGTAGATGGAGAAAGCTGTGACAGTTACTGGCTTCTTATCCCTCATAGGACATATGTTGCAACAAACCCTGTTACAACAGTAAATGTATGAGGTTATCACAGCAACATGTCATTATTGGCCCTGTGTATGTGCTTCCAGCCACAGCTCTGTCAACCTGTGCACATATGTTGTGCATGAAGTGGTGCATATGTGCTGTACCCCATAATTAGTGTCATCATATCTGATAACAAGCCAGTAAGATATCAGACTGCTACACATGTTATGTACAGTAGGTATTATATCTGATGACATAACCTGGACATTCTGTGCATGTTTGTACAGTACTGAGGTCTGTGTACTTATGGTGAATGTTGACATGTACTTTAGCCTGTGTACAGACTGTGGTAGATGTCATTGTTCTAGGTCCCGTTCTATCTGATGTTACATGCTGCTCCACTGTATGGTACTGTATTGCCGTACATGTTTGTAGGTCCATACACACACATGTCCCATACCACAGGCAGCCATCAGATCAAACAGTGTAGCAGTCCAGTATATGTAAGGTCAGTCTGTGAGTGGCACATATGAGGATGGTGTCAAACAGATAGTCCATATACTGTTATATTACACTAGCTTAACATATGTGGCTGTAGCTGTGTTCACATTGGTTGTGGTTATTCACTTTCGCACAGGTGTATCTTACCCTGTGCTGTGACATGCCTGTAGAGCCTACACAGTGCATTGTTACATGCCTAGCAGCTTAGTGTACTTACCCAGTGAGATGTCATGTGCAGATACTTGCCATATTTACTGCTGCCAGGCCTCCCTTAACAGTCATGTATGTCAGACAGAGCAGTGGGATACTTTACAGATGTATGTCAATATCTAGTGGGTGGTATGTGGCTATGGCACCCCTGTACCAGTGGTTATTACGTGTCAGGCCAGACGGGGGGGTGTGAATGCATAACCTATGGTGGTAAATGTATTCCAGTTGTTATGTGTTATACCCATCTATATGGTTGTCTACATCCATACTGTCAGGCATGGTACACATGTTTAGCACTAAGGGGTTATGTGTACACCTCTTGACTGAACAGAGTGTGTCAGAATTTCCACATATATTGGCCAATATCTCTGCTGCAGTCCACAGGGGCATTACGTGCTAGCAGCGGTACTTTACTATGATGTCCTTAGGATGTCTGTCAGTAGCCAATGGCACACGTTATAAGCAGATGTGACCTCCAACACACACCATGTCTGTGAAGACAATCCCAATGGCAGTAGGAATAGTCTACTAACATACCTGCTATACATACCTGACATCCCCTTGCACTATGACTGTGGGACTATAGAGGCTGGGGTAGGGCTACACTCCATATCCAGGACATATGGTGGAAATATATGTACATATTATTATCCTGATAGTGATATATATATATATATATACGATTACACATGTATAATACTTCCAATCACCACTGTCATGGCAACCACCTACTCTAACCCCCTACATCATGTGGGCGTGGTCCCTTTACATTGCTTGTGTGATGGACATCCTTCCTGTGTGTGGACATCAGTGTTACAGACAGCAGGTAGCAATACCTCTTGCAGGAGAACCAGCATGCTCAGAGCAGCTACATATGTTTAGGAGGTTCAGGAACTACAGACAGAGTGTGAGAAGAGTTGTGTTCTGTTTTGTACTGGTGTTACAGGGTGTGTGTGTACATACTACTTTACCTTGGAATGCAGTCTGTCTCAACTGTGGGCCTATCCTCTTGGTGGTAAGAGCTGTGCCTATCATGTGTTGTCTGTCCACCACACAGGTCCTGTGTCAGATATTTCACTGGCAGTGTGTGTGTTGAGTGCTATCAGTACATGGCTACATCCATTTCTGTTTCAAACCTCAATTCCCTGACTAAGGGTATGTTGCAGACTATCCTGTAGCACCAGCAACTTGCTTAGTGTATGGCAACAGTTCTCCACATTTGTGCCTGTGTTCCATCCTCTGTCCTCCACCTACATACCAAGCTTTGCACATATGACATGCTGTCGGGGGTTGTTCCATAGTGGGCTGTGAGTATATCACACTGCCATTGCTGCTATCAGTCCACTGCTGTTGTATCCCCCACACATACTGTGGGGTTGGGGCCATATATGTGTGGGCATCACCTACACCATACATGTGTGTTCTTATGCACTCCAGAGGCCAGTGTATGTAACAGTGGTATATGGCCTTGTATTATTGAGTCGGGGGGGCACCATAAATGACCTAGCCTGTTAAAAAATGTGGCGGTATCAGGAGTGAGCTGCCTTAAGGTATCTGGATGTACAGTACCATATACTTCACCTATACTTACATTACTTACATAAATAGGGTTAATGCAAGCCTACTGCCTCCTGCCATACAGACTGTTCTGTTTGTCAGTGTGCATGTGATGGCATCAGTTAGGTCTTGTTATGTAACAGTTACAACCCATTTGGTCACATGATGTCTTTACCACCTAGTGATTTTGTACAGAGTGTAGATAGAGACTGCTGAACTAAACACCTGCATTACATACTGTTGATTGTTTGGTATCCTGTAGCCCAGTCTGTCCTCACTATTGTACAATTTGAAAGGCTTGGCCCGGACAGCAACAGTTGTGAACCTTTCCAGACTACTGTATTAGTATAACTGTTTCACAGTTGCATTACTCTGTTTATATGGATGTCAGTGTCTGAACAGCTATATGACATGGCATATAGAACTGTAATAGTACACAATTAAAGGTATTCCATTTCTGCAAACCTGTGTGTGGTGCTTTCCCT